>NC_088863.1:41376879-41489409 GCF_032884065.1 Artemia franciscana | reverse complement strand
ACAGAGACAGAGACAGAGACAGAGAGACAGAGAGAGACAGAGAGAGAGAGAGAGAGAGAGAGAGAGAGAGAGAGAGAGAGAGAGAGAGTAAGGGGGTGAGAGACGGAGAAAGGGAGTGAGAGGGGAAGAGAGAGAGAATGTTCCAATTTATTAATAAAACATTCAGTTAATAATTATTTAACAGTTATCTAATATATTGCGTCATAAACAGGTTAAAGAGGGGTAAAATAAAATATAAACAAGAAAGAGGTCTGCCATCCTGAGGTCACATTTAAAGGCCTATGCTAAAATAGAAAAGTTTCCAGAATGTACGATAAAAAGTCAAATTTTCGTAGTTTAGACCCAAGCATGGGAAACTTTTCGATTCTTGCACATGGCTCTACCCTCTCTTCCCTCTGTTTAGAACGAATGAGAATGAGCAAAAATACAGTCAAATAATCTTCCAAGCGTAAAATTACCACAAATCACTATAAAAAAAAAATGAAACTCAAAACGAACAGAAATTACATTAAATAGAAACTACATTAAACTCAAAAATACTTAAATAGAAATTACATTAAACTCAAAAAGAGCAAAAATTAACTTGGGTAGGGCTGACAATCCCTATGCCTTTTCAAGACAAGAACACAATTTATACTTTACTGAAAAGCAAACAAACAAATGACCATGGATCGTCAGTTAAATTGACATATGCTGACATTTCTTTGTTAAGTTTTTGATAATGTTTCATTTATGAAAGAAATAAAGGTGAAAACATTTCAAATGTATATTTTTTTATTAACTGCAAGTTGTGTTCTGGTTTTGAGAAGGCCTTACTGATGTCAATTTTTGCTCGTTTGGAGTTTGACTCGAATATTTACCGCAATTTCTATTTATTTTGACCTTCATATATTTATCGATAGTGATTTGTGGTAGTTTCACGCTTGGAAGATTATTTGACTTCATTTTTGCTCATTCTTGGCTTAATGGAGCTCTTTACTTTTCTTTGAAAAACTTGTCTTGTGGAAGAAGTTTTTGAAATTAATTTCTGGTTTTTCTTCTATTGACACGGTCTTTTTCATAGAAAAAAAAGTATTGTATATCTTTTTATTTTTCTTCTACAAGAATCCGTGGTATAGGTTGCTATTTTCATGTAGGAGAAACTTTTTCAACAATTTTTAATCCTGACACAAACATTGTTTTTTAATTTAATTTTTTTAGCTTCTGAAGTTGATCTGAAAAATAATGCTTAATATCATTCGCAAAAGATTCTATCTATGCTTTTTGACAACCCGGATACACTTCGGCTCTTTTTATTTATTTAATCTGTAAGAGCAGAAATAGTAATAGTAGTATCCCCAGAAGTTTCAACTTAATACCCCCAGTCGTTCTTGATATATTGTTGAGGTGTCTTATTGGCAACCATTTAATACAATGCCTTTTGATTTATTTTAAAGCAACATTTAATTTGAAGGCATAATGGGCCTAATCCATGCTTGTGGGGGGTTGAGATGCCTAATATCCCTAAAGACGTAGTTGCTGGACTGTTCTACTATGCTGAACAAGATGGCTTACTCAAAATTTTTACTGGATGCGTTTGGAAAATGAATGGGCTTGAGAGAAAGGCTGCTTGCCCTCCAATCTCTTGTTACTCTTAAAAAGGGAAGCCGATACTCATGTTGTAATTGGAGTGCAAGGGAGAAGACTTCCTCCTTCATGTATCTAGTAAAATCAATTAAAAAAAGTAAATAAAAAATGAAAACATTTTAAATCTATTTTGTTTTCAGTAAAGTACAAATTAAGTTCTGGTCTTGATAACGCATGGGAGTTGTCAGCCCTACTTATGGTAATTTTTGCTCGTCTTGACTTTGACTCGGTTATTTAGTTGTTGATTCAAATAAACAAAATAAATGTTTTAACTTTTTTAACTTTGTAAATTAAAAACTATATAACTCTAAGGAATATATATCAGTCTATGTATACTAAACTGACAATCTACAGTCATTTTATTTCAGTAAAGTGCAAATTATGTTCCGGTCTTTAGAAAGGTATGGGAGTTGTGAAAACATAATTTCCAGACCTTTATACTGCACTGAGCAAAATGGTTATCTCAAAATTTTTATTAGATATGTTTTGGAAAATGATGGACGTGGGGGTTTGTTGCCCTCTGTTCATTTTTGACTATTCAAAGGGGCACTAGCCCCTTCAATTTCCGATTGAATGAGCCTTTTGAAGATTCTATGACAACAACCGGCCATCTAAAAATTTCTATCAGATACAATACGGAAAAATACGAGGTTTGGGGAGGGGTTGCTATCCACCCTCCGATCACTCTGAGTCTTAAAAAGGACACTAGGACTTCTGATTACCAATACGACGAGTCCCTCCGAACAATATACGATCACCCTTTCTATATATACCTTATGTGCCCCCAGGGCACAACTTACCTTGCCCTGAGGGCTCTGGGGGTGTCAACCTCAAAGACATAATTTCCGGTCGTTTCAATTACGATGAAAAAATTGGCTATCTCAAAATTTTGATTGTATTTGTTTGGGGAAATGGTGGGCGAGGGAATGGGCTTAGTTATCCACTAATCACTTTCGACTATTAAAAACGGCACAGGTCCTTTCAATTTCCAATCGAATGAGCTGTTGTAGAAGTTTCTAAGACAAAAAATGGCCATAACAAAATTTCTATTAGATGCATTTCGGGGAAATGCTAGTTGTGGGGGGATATTATATATATATACTTAGCTATATATATATATATATATATATATATATATATATATATATATATATATATATATATATATATATATATATATATATATATCTTATATTCCCCCAGGGCGTAACTTACAACTTTTTCCCTGAGGGATGAGGAGGGATTGCCATTCCAAAGGACAAAATTTCCTAGCCTTTCAATTACTTTGAACAAAATGGCTCTTCTCAAAATTTTTATTGGATGCATTTGGGGAAATGGTGGGTATGGGAGAGGGGGGCTAGTTGTCCTCCAATCACTTTGACTATTGAAAACGGCATTGGCCCTTTCAATCAAATGAGCTGTTTTCGAAGTTTCTAAAACAACAAATGGCCTTCTCAAAATAAAAGAATCAGAAGCATTTCGGGAAAATACGAGGCATTGAGGGGGGGGGGTTGTCCACACTCCGATAATTCTGAATCTAAAAAAAAACACTCGAATTTTCGATTAGCAATCCAATGTGACCCTCCGAAGTTTATATGATCACCCTTTCTATACAAACCTTATATGCCCCTAGGGCATTACTTACAACCCTTATCGTGAAGGTTGTAGGGGTTGTCATCCTCAAAGACATTATTTCCAGACCTTTCAATTAAGTTGAGCAAAATGGTTATCCCCAAATTTTTATTGGATTTATTTCGGGAATTTGTGGGCGTCGGAGAGGGTTTAGTTGCACTTCAGTCACTTTTGACTATTAAAAAAGCCACTGGCTCTGTCAATTTCCAATCAGATGAGCTGTTTTCGAAGTTTCTTCGATAACAAATGACTAATGCAAAATTTCTATCAGGTGCAATTGGAAAATAAGAGGTTTGGGAGGGGATATCCCTTGAATCTTAAAAGAGCTCTATAACTTCTGATTAGCAATCCAATGAGCCACCTCCGAAGTTTATATGACAACGTTTTCTATAAAAACCTTACATACCCCCAGGGCATAACTTACAACCCATGCCCTGAGGGCTGGGGGGGATGTGTTATCCTCAAAGACATAATTTCTTGACCTTTCAATTACGTTGAACAATATGGCTATCTAAAAATTTTGATTGGATCGGCTTTGGGAAATGGTGGGCGTTGGATGGGGGTTAGTTGCCCTCCAATCACTTTTGACTATTAAAAAGGGTACTAGCCCTTTTAATTTTTAATCGAGTGAGCTCTTTTAGGATCTTCTACGACAACAAATGACCATCTCAATATTTCTAGCAAATGCATTTCGGGAAAATGTGAGATGTTTGTTTGTGGGGAGGGGGAGAGATCCATCCTCCGGTCACTCTGATTCTCAAAAAGGGCAAGAAAACTTTTTATTATCAATCCAATGAGCCCCTCTCGAAGTTTATACGATCACCCTTTATATAATACCCTTAAATACCTCTGGCTGCGGGGGGGGGGGGGTCATCCTCGAACATGTAATTTCTGGATCTTACAGATGTGTTGAATAAAACAGCTATCTCAAAATGTTGATTGAGTGCGCTAGCCCTTTCAATTTCAAATTGAATGAGCCTTTTTTGAAGTTTTTACGACAACTCCTTCGATACGAAGTGCCCTGGTCTAAACAAAAAACAATACTAATAATAATATATTGCGCCCAAACCGTTTTTTACTTAAACAGTTCTATGAACTGCCTTAGACACCTTATTTGTCCCAGAGTGTAACTTAAAACTGTTGCCCTGAGGGCTTTGTCATCCTCAAATCCGTGATTTCTGGACATTTCAACTTACTTAACTTAAATAGTTAATAGTTAAATAGTTAAATAGTTAAATAGTTAATCTTTACTTAAATAGTTCTATTGCACTGCCTTAGACACCTTATTTGCCCCAGAGTGTAACTTAAAACCGTTGCCCTGAGAGCTGCAAGGGCTTTGTCGTCTTCAAATCCGTGATTTCCGGACCTTTCAACTACGTTGTACAAAATGGCTATCTAAAAAATTTTATTGGATGTTTTTGGGGAAATGGTGGGCGTGGGAGGGGGTTAGTTGCCCTCCAATCCCTTTCGACTATTAAAAATGGCACTAGTCCTTTCAATTTTCAATCGAATGAGCCTTTTTAGAAATTTCTACGACAACAAATGGCTGTTTCAAAATTTTCTTTCAGATTCACTTCAGGAAAATACGAAGTGTGATCACTTTTAATCTTATATAGAGTACTACAACTTCTGAATACCAATCCAATGAGCCACCTCTAAAGTTTTTACGACAACCTTTCTATACAAACTTTTTATGCCCCTAGGGCACAACTCACAACCCTAGCCCTGATTGCTATGGGGGGTCGTCATCCTCAAATACATATTTTTGGCACCTTTTAACTACGCTGAACAAAATGGCTGTCTCAAAATTTTTATTGGATGTGTTTGGTTTCAAAAATGGTGGGCATAAGAGGGGGTTGTTTGCCCTCTAATCACTTTCGACTATTAACCCCTTCGGTTTTCAATCTAATAAGCCCTCTTAGAAGTTTCTACAACACCAAATGGCAATCTTAAAATTTCTATCACATACATTTTGGAAAAATACGAGGTTTAGGGGGGGATATCCACCATATGATCATTCTGAATCTTAAATAGGGCACTAGAAATCTTGATTACCAGTCTAATCAAACCCCTTCAAGGTTTATACGATCACCCTTTCTCTATGAACCTTAAATGCCACCCAGGGTATAATTTACAACCCCTCCCTGAGGGCTGGGGGGGAGGGGTCGTCATCCTCAAAGAAATAATGTCTGGGTCTTTTAACTTTGTTGAACAAAATGGCTATATCAAATAAATATCCTCTCCTTCTTTGTGTAAATCACCTTTTTTCTCTTCTTTTTTAAACCATTTAATTACCATAAAAGTTCAGTCTGACAGTTCCTAAGAGTGAGTCACTCACTCCTAGATCTTATAAGTTATTTTGGTTGAAATAGGGAGCGCGCCTTCTGGTTAAGCCAGCTGAATTAAGTGACCAAATAAGTGGTCATGCAAACGTCAAGACACCAATCACAGATTGTCGAGCAGTTAAGAAACTTTTTGATTGACTGCCCTTCTTTTAAACCCACCTCTTCTTGAGCCTAAAACAGAGGCTCTGTTTATATCAATTTTGGGGCAGTTTATATTATTTACTTTTTTCACTAGTTCTGTATATACATGGCAAAAATAATAAAAATCAAAGAATTCGTGGGGATAGATCGCACAGTTCATGGTAATAAACTGTAAGTAAGGAGGGGCTCGACCCAATAGTAACCAACTTTCAAAAACATAATTTTGATAACAATAGATACATCAAAAGATTTGGTTTTTGTTGCTTATTCCAAATATATAAAATTAATTAAGTTAAACTTTACCCGTCAAAAGCTACAAGCTGAAGAAAAATTGCCTGATTTCCGAAAAAGGAGGAACTTCCTTCAAAAAGTGAAGCGACCTTAATGAGAATCGCAACGTCAACTTATAGTTGAGTTTTAGTTATAGTTGTAGTTGTCCTATAGTTGAGTTATAGTTGTCCTATCCACAAAAATACGGATTTTTTTCCAGAAGAAAGATCACGGTTGTATGTTTATTTGCTATGGGTGTTTTCCCCAGGGGTAATGGTATCGAGCCAATGGTCCTAAAAGACCGTGATAAGGCGAATTTTAACAAAAATCAAAAGAACTTGTCCCTTTTTTAAAGTTAAAAACAGATTAGAGGACAACCAGCCCCTCTTCCCCACCCCTTTTTCCCCAAACACATCCGAAATTTTTTTTTAGATAGGCATTTGGGTCAACATAGCTGAAAGGCCCAATAACTATGCCTTTGGGGATGACATGACCCCATTCCACCCTTAGTCCCTAGAATAAGGGCTGAAATTTGCACACTTTGCCTTGAATTGGAATGAGAAGTGTTTTTAATGGACTTTAAGACTTCAGCGTAAAGAGCAAGGGTTGAGGAAAAGACAGCCCCCCTCAGGTATGGAACAAGTTCTGTTTGTTTTAAATTCTGATGTTACTCCTTGCTTCCAGATGGAAAACTGTTTTATTTACTTTTAAGCAAAGAGCAATCCCTGTCAATAGGGACCACAAATCCAAGAAACAGTTTTAATTACAACACCTTGAGGAATAAAACTTATTATTTAGGCTGATTTTATATATAGTAAACGCATTAGTTTTAATGTTATCCATCATTGCTATTAGTAAAGTACAATTTTTATAGTTTTAAAACAGGAATTAAATTCCCCCAAAAAGGTATGCAATCTTGATGGGCATTATGCAATGAAACTACCGGAGGGATGTGCTGCATTCGAGTATTTTGACCCAAAAAGGGTCAACGGATCAATAAGGAAAAATTTTGAGAACAATTGAAACGGTATTTGTATAGTGTATCAATTCCATAGGCCATATTGGCATGTAAAATACCATTCGTTTGTTTCGAAACATACACAATTTTGTCCTCAATTACTAGTGCTAAAAAGGCCTGCCCTCTGTCATCACTCTTCTGGCTCTACCTCTACCCCAGGTTCTTCAAACGGGTCTGGAAGTCTGTCAATATCTTCCTAACTCCATAATCACTTTGCAATTCAACCTATTTTGGCTCATATAAGTCAAAAAGTTTTCTCTCTTGCATTGGTGAGGTCCGTGAGCGTATTTCAAATAAAACTCTTTAGACAGACCACGAGTTAGATAACAATATTAGCGATAGGCAGCACTGATACTGCCAAAAATGCTTAGCACTTGACCATCTAAATGCCCAATATCAGGAGTGAGTTGAGCTTCTCGGCCAAGGGTACAATATTAAGCATACGTCGTTTTATGTCATAAAAACCTTCGATATAATCTGGTATAAGAACAAGTTTAAAAAGATTAAAAGTGAATAAAATTTGCGGTCGTCTGCGTAAGGTCCTTGGGATGGGTGTCATCCAAATAATAAAATTCAAAAGCTTGGAAAATCAAACACTTACCTCTTGGATATACCTGCACAATTAATTAAAGCCTTCTGAGACAAAATCTCTGAAGGTTTAGCAAATTTTTCAACCAAATTAAAAGATTTGGTAAATCCCCAAGTTGCTGGAAGCATAGTTTTATAATAACTGTTGCAAAGGTCCTCCTAATCTCAGTTTTATCAAAGTGCGCCCGATTACACATACTCCAGCTTTTTTAGACTTTATGAAGGTCTCATTTGCAACTGACTCAAGGTTAAAACTAGACCTACGTTGCCTGAGCAACGTGAAGTGTTGTGGCAACCTTTGTCCGGCTTCGCCGAATAAAGTGTTGCGAGAGCAACACTTTGGTTTTGTTTCTTTGCTATCGGTTAAACGCTGAAGTTGTCAGCCTTTCGAAGCTTTTAAAACGTTATGTTAAAAGCCGAACACGATCAGTAATCACATGATCAAAGGCTATTCCTCAGCGTTGAAAAAAACAACAATAACAAAAGAATATCGAAAGAAGGGACTAAATTGACTTTGCAGCCAGTTGAACTTTATCCTTTTCAATCGTAGACATCGTGACGGATCAAGACTCGGAACAATATCTTATATAATCTAGTTGGTATTATAAAGCTATCCGTAACTTTTCAGGATCAAAATACCATAGATGGACACTCTATTAATTATTACGAAACTGCCTCGTTGTTTTACGTTATCGTTTGTACCCATTGTGTAAACACTTAATTTTAGGTTACAGTGAGTATGGGTAGGCTACACCAACAAGCAAAAGTTACAAACCTTTCTTCACTAAAGGTGATTGTAGCCTAACAGACGATTATGACTTACAAGTCCCCTACATGTCTTACCACTGGAACCAACTCGGTCTTATCATCAAATACACGTGAAACAAATAATAGGTACACAAAATAGCATAATTTGCAAACGCCTCACTACCGAAAATGATTATGAGCTAACAGCCGACCTTTCCTTACAAGTCCCCTACATGTCTCACAATTGGTATCGGCTTATTTTTTGTTTCGGTGTGTACCCTACTGCTGAAGTTGTCAACCCCTTTAAGCTTTCAAACTAGTATATCCCATAAAGGAATTTTTGTATCGAAAAATGGATGACATATACTTTGATCAGCTCATCAAGAGCTATCGATTGTCGTCGAAAAGAAAATTCTATCTGTCTTAGTTTAAAAAATGATTTTTTTTTTTGCCGTAGGCCAACTTTCTGACGTCACCACTTAGAAAGGAGCAAAGGATAAGCTCCAATTTCTTTAGCAATGACAGAACTTTTAAAGTCTAAGAGTTACATCTGATAATATTTCTCTACCTCAATCCCAAGTCCGAAAAAACAAATGATAAACCCAGCCAAAATCACGGCAGCAATTTCGAACCCGTCGGAAAAATTCCGCTTTTTTGCTTCTGTAAATTTTTCTATTTATCACTCAAAGAAGATATATTGGCTGTGGGGCCGGGTAACTGCCGCATATATTTAACAATTATAGATTTGAATCCATCTTCAATTTGAAAGTGGTGCCTGCCTGCTTGCCTGCTAGAACGGAGCTTTCCACTCAAAAGCAGAGACATGGTTTGATGAAACGAAAGCTTGGCTGCATAACTTCAGATACTCCTCTCTGACATAGGCTACATAACTCCACTTTACTTCGCACACCATAGGCTCTGGCTCGTGGACAAGCAAAAACCACCCTTTTTGGCCCCAGGCAAGAGTTCTGCGGAGCTTTCCAAAATATAATGCCATATTCATCAATCCGGCCTGAGGTCCACACTTTCCGTAAAAACCGCACAGGTTAGACCCTTACCAATTTCTAGGAATAAACATCGGCGGCATAGGAAAAAAAACGGGACAAAACCAAAGTGTTGCTCTTGCAACACAATTATTCCACGCTTTGACGTCCGACAATTTGGCGATTTAAGGAAACTTCCACCACCCATTATCCAGTGCACTTGGCACAGATTACCAAAAATTATATAAAAAAAACTAAACGTTTGGCTAAACCTTGTCTTAGTCAACCTCCGACAAGTTTTTGAATCATTTACCACAATATGCTGATCCACTTATAAGTGGATAACTTTGGAATTCACCGTCTCTTAGTAAATACTGTAATATCGTTCATATCGTTCAAGTGGTAAAATACAAAATTATATTCTCTGATCCTCTCCCTATCTGGTAAAGTTCCCTCAAAGATGAAAATACGTGGATTACTAGTCGATCCTTGAAGTATGCGTTAGGAACATTAAGTGACTCCCTGGAAGAGTGAAATCCCAAATTACTAACTCCTTAAAGCTGCACGCTTTACCACCCTAAAAGAAAGAAGGGATAGTATTTTCTTGCGTTTTGCTAAGTTGGTCATTTCCAATTCCCACACAAAAACTTCTTGCTTGGTTTTCACAACCCCGCCTTCCCCGCTTAGTCCCAGCTTATTCACCTATCAAGGCTGTTACCGAGAGGCTTCGAAAGGGTTTCATCCCTTTTATCACGGAGCACCTTAACAATTCTTGACATCTGTCCTGAACTAAATAGGGATCCTTGGTCTCTTCTTTTTTTACTTGTTCGGGTATTATCATCATCATTACTGCCTTTTTGTATTACCGTATTTTTTATCCTTTTTTTTTCCTTTTACGATGCAGTCTGACCCCCATTTATTTTTCCATTTCAAGTTCGTGTTATACTTCTTATTTTCTGACGCAAGCTTTTTTTTATCAATTGTCTCTTTACTGATTTTTGGCTTGCTTTATGCTTATAATTTGCTTTGATCCTTCTGAAAAAATATTATCATCTAAAATCTTTGAAATAAAACTTTCTGATAGCACTTGCCCCCCCTCCCCCGAAGAAACTTATTAGCGAGGCTCATGATGCCCCGCCTCACCTCTTCCACCTTTGGGCTTCTAGATTTGAAGATACTTTATTCTATATAGAAAAAGATTCTCATGATGGCAGGGGCACTATTACATCCCCCCTAAGCACCAATAATAAAGGTGCAGACCGTAAATACTCCCAGGGAATCAGCCGATATAATACACACACGTTTTAGTCGTTCACTTGCCTGCAAGTCATAATAGATATGGTCGGTCATAAATTTACGAATAATTTGTTGGTCTCCAAATGTCTCCAAATGGCTCACAGAAGTAATAGATTATCTGAATTACCCTTACTGTATGACTATCCGCCTTAGTTCCACCCTAGGATGCTAGACTATCATCAAGAAGTGAAAATTATAATTTTGATGCAACTCTGAAAAAGTTATGCCAGCTTTTTCTCTCACAGAGACTATCTGTCTTGGTTTTACACTAAATAGGCTCGCTAGTCTTTCATAATTTTGACAAAGATCAACTCTATCAATAAATAGATATGCTTCGGCAATAAGAAGAGAGGTATCACGCCGCAGCGCCCTTACTTAGACTTAGTCTAAATTAGAGGTTCCCAAACTTTTTTTTCTCATAGACCAATGTCAAAATTTTACTGGTTCTGGATGACGCCTGCAGCTAAATTGATTGGTTAATTCATAAATTAATTGTTGCGTGAGAGGATGTAAAAAAAGTAAAGCTGCTCAGTCAAAAAAGGAATCCCATCCAATTTTACTTTTTTGACATCTACTCATAGCACAAGAAATCAATCAATTCTCACTGAATTTACTTAGAAAACTCCCGCTTGAAGAGGTAAAAATAAACTGAAAATAGCATAATTTCTTGTGTCGTATTTATTCAAATTCTAAATTATCACACTATTTGTTATTATTATTATTATTTTCATATAACATTGTAATAAGATGACAGTCGTAATATTGAAATTAAAATTAAAGTAAAATTGAAGTTAAACATCAATAAAGGAACGTAACTTTTACAATAATAATAAAAAATAGTCATAATTTTAATGGAAGGGGTCTGCTTGATGGATTGATACCAAATTATCAATATTTGGCTTCGGTTTTGTTAGGAATAACCAAAAATCTCCCCATTCTATGATATTCAATCTGCGTCTTTTTTGTTAAATTAATTAAAAAAAACTTCCGAAAAAGAAGTTTTTGAAAGAAAAAAATAAAGGCCATATTAAACTTAAGATCGGAAGAAAAAGAAACCTGCAATTTCTCAAACTCAAAGCGACCAGATAATACTATTAAAGAATAAATGAACTCAAAACGAACAGAAATTATATAAACAATCATAGTAAAAACACATACAACAGTAATAATACAAATGAATAAATATATCTTAAAACAAGTAAAGCTTAAATTTAATATGCAACTGAAGCCTAAAACCAACAAAACTATTTTGCTATTGAAGTATAAATGAAACCCAAAAGGAACAGAAATTAAATGAACAATCATAGCAAACAAATATACAATAGGTACTAATATAAAATAGTAAATAAATCTTAAATTGAATATGCAAATCCAGCTTGAAAAAAACAAATTCCCTACAAACAAGAGTTTAGGCTTTGCATCCTTCTCTCCCTGTAAAAGTTAAAGCCTACTGCGTCATTGGCACTTTACTGATAACTATATGTGTTTTGAACACTCTTGGAAAGTACAAATAAAGTCAAACTGAATGCTTTATATACAATGCTATTAATTGTTGAAGGATCATCAGTTCAAGATTTTATTTCAGTGTAATTTTTTTTTCAATTTCAATGATGCAATAACTGGAAAAAGAAAACATTTGTAATATATGATAAATTAGATAAGCTAAGATATTTAATTTCAAAAAATGTCTATCACAAGACCCGAAGAACCGAGTTCGAATTTTGGAGTCATAAAACCATTACAATAAAAAAATAAAAATCATAAAAATAGCACAACAACTAAAAATTGGCTAAACAATGCCAAAGAGAACAAAATCAGAACGGCAAAGCTATTCATTAGCCAAAAAAGCAGAAAAAAAAATCAAGCGGCAAAATGTCAGAAAGTTAAAAAGGTAAAAACTAAAACAAGCTAAAAAGAGTGAGATAAAATTAGCGTTGACAAGGTTTAAAAGAGAACATATAAACAAAGGGGAGGGAACATAAGAATCAAACAAACATAAAACTTGGGTATCATCAGTGCCAAAGAAAAAAAAAAGAAAACTAGCGGTTTATTTTATCAGTAAGGAAGAGATAAAGGTTTCTTAATACCTGGAGGTTAACCTACGGATGGGGGACAAGATAGGAACGGTTTCAGAAACTGTACTTGGCAGGCGGTGTCTGGACAGGAGTGTCTTTTGGGGAATATGTTTTACCGTGCTCTTGTACTCAAGCTCTTACTTGCTCTTACAAGCTCTTACTCTTGCACTTGCGCTCTTGTTCCTCTCTTGTACTCAAGAGTTTCCAGCTTGGCCTTTTCTTGGAAGGAGCGAGTATGGTACCTTAGCTTCTCTAAGATAATTTGGTTTCAGTGAAGTACCAATGACCAGTAGGTTTTAGAATTTTACAGTTAAGGAAGGGGGAGGCATCCAAACTCTTGTTTATAATGAAGTTATATTTGTCTTGAACAGTCTTGGGCAGAACTAACAAAATAAAAATGAATATTTCATAGAAAGAAATATTAATTGGTAAAAGCTCATCAGTTCGAAATTTAACTTTACTGCAATTTTTATGATTTTTTCAATATTGCAATTATTACAAAAGAAAGTGAGTGAAGGAGGCAAAACCCAAACTCTTGCTTGCAGAGATTTTTGCTTGCAGAGATTTTTGCATATTCAATTTAAGCTGTGCTCATTTTAAGATTTATTTATTCATTCATATTAGTACCAGTTCTATGTTTTTCTTATGATTGTTTATATAATATCTGTTCGTTTTGGGTTTCATTTATTCTTTAATAGTAATATCTGGTCGTTTTGAGTTTGAGTTATTGTAGGTTTCTATTTCTTCCGATCTTAGGTTTAATATAGTCTTTGCTTTCCTTTAAAAAACTTCTTTTTCGGAAAGTTTTATTTTTTAATTTATTTATGTTCGTTTTCATTGCTAAAAATTAAAGTTTTCAAAATATATAATGATATTAATTTCTGAAAGCTCACCAGCTCAAGATTTTGTTTCACTCAGAGCCAGATTTAAAGCTTTGACAATTCTTGGCCCAAGTGTTTTGCCGCTCCGTTTTTGTAAGATTTTCAGGGAATTCCCAAAGCTTCAGGAATAGTGAAAGTCGCAGGGCCTAGTGGGTGTATTGGTAAATCCTGGTCTGGTTTCACTGCAATTTTGATTGTATTTTCGGTGTTGTAATAAGTACAAAATAAAACAGTTGTAATAATTCGTTTCAGTAAAGCGCCAAATACGCAGTAGGCCTTATGCTTTAATCGTTAGGGAAACGGGTAGTAGCCAAACTCTTGTTTGTGGTGAAAAATATAGGTGCCTTGAACAGTTTTGAAAAGGAATTAAACTGAATTCCAATGATGTTTTGAAAAAAATATCGTCAAAAAGTTTTTTTTTGTTCAAGCCCTGGAGGGAGGGCAAGGGGTCAGCTCTAATGATTTTTGGAATAAAATAAACGTCGATTAGTTTTTCGCAGGGGGAGGGTTCAGACCATGTAGGGAGGGCCAGGGGCTCCCATGATTTATCATTTATAATTTTTTTCGGAGAAGGGAGGAGAATTAGGCCATGGAGGACCAGGAGTCAGCTCCCATAAGTTTTGAAATAGAATATTATTAATAAGTTGTTGTTTTGTTTTTTTTTCTTGGAGGGGTTGGGCCATGGAGGGCCAGGGGTGAGTTGCCGTAGTTTTTAGAATAAAATGTTGTTAACAAGGGAAGTCGCGGCATGATGAGGAGGCAAGGGGTCAGCTCCCGTAAGTCTTGGAATTATATATTGTTAATAAGTTTTTGAGTGGGGGAGGGGCTTAGGCTATCTGATCTTGAAACTAATTTTCAAAACCATGATACTAACTATATAACATGATATCAAAACTATAACCTTCAATTTCTAGTCATTTGAGTCCCCTTCGAAGCTTACCTTTCCCATAGATACTTTATATACCCCTGGGCATAAGTTAAAACCCACCCGAGGGCTCTGGGGGGGGGAATGTTGACCCCGAAGGATTTTCTATCTGATCGTTGAATTATTTTGAGTAAAATGGCTATCTCAGAATTTTGATTGAATACATTCGGGGGAAAAAAGGTGTGTGTGTGGAGAGTGGGTTGGTGGATACCCTCCTATCACCTTTAACTCTTAAAAAAGTAACACGACCTTTCAAGTTCCAATCAAGTAAGCCATTTCTAAAGTTTGTACGAATATCCCTTACATAAAAACCTTACATGCCCCGGTGCATAACTTACAACAGTTGACTCCGGACTCTGGGGGTTGTGTCAAACCCCCCCCAGCTTTGTTATTTTATCTATAATCTATTTTTAACAAAATGACTATTTTGAAATTTTGATCGGATGTATTTCGGAAAAAGGGCTCTGAGGGGGGGGGGCTATTTGCCCTCTGATCACTTCTGACTCTCAAAAAGAGTAACAGAATTTGAAATTTACAATCGAAGAGACCCTCCGAAGTTTATACTAACATCCCTTCCATAGCCTGGGGCATAATTTATAACATTTGCCCTTGGTTATTGAGGGCTGTGTTCTCCCTCGAAATTGGTTATATGATTTTTGGTCTATTTTGGACAAAATGGCTATATAAAAAATTTGATCGGGTACATCTGGGAAAAAAAAGTTGGCGGGGGAGCAGGGGCTAGTTGCCATCGAATCACCACTGACTCTTAAAAAGGAAACTAGAACTTTGAATATCTTGTCATTTGAGTTCCTTCCAAAGTTTATACGACCACCTTTTCCACAAAAACCTTATATGCCCTCAGAGTACAACTTAAGACCCTTAGATCCCTGGGCTCTAGGGGAGTGAGTAAGTTGAGCCCGAAGTTTTTGTTATATGATCTTTGGGTTATTTCAAAGAAAATGGCTATCTCAAAAACATCGGGCGGATTTAAGGATCAGAGAATGTGGGGAGCGGGGGGGTATATGCCCTCCGTTCATTTTTGACTCTTAAAAATGTAACTGGAACTTCCGATTTCCAGTCAAATGAGCTACTTCTGAAGTTCGTACGACCACCCCTTGAGAAGAACCTTATATGCCCCCCGATGCATAACTAAAAACACTTGCCACTGTGCTCTCGGAGGTTGTTTCGACCCCGGAGTTTTGTTATCAGATGTTTGAACTATTTCCAATAAAATGACCATATCAAAATTTTGTATTGGATGGGTTTGGGGGAAAAGGGCATGGGAGGAGGGGGCTGGTTGACCTCCGATCTCTTTCGACTCTTCAAAGAGAGCTAGAATTTTCAATTTCCAATCAAATGAATCCCCTCTGAAGTTTATACGACCGTCCTGAAGCTTGTAAGAACCATATATGCCCGGGCATAACTTACAACACCTGCCCCTGGGCCCTTAGGGGTTTTGTCGACCAAAAGAGACTTTGTTATCTGATTTCTGGGCTATTTTAATATTGTTGTCAGAGACATTTGGGGGAAAAGGCACGGGGGGCTATTTGCCCTCCGATTATTCTTGACTTTCGAAAAGGGCACTATAACTTCCGAGTTCCTACAAAGCTTAAACGACCATCCCTCCCATACAAAATGCCTCTTGGAAAATAAAATAAGAAATTCGAGTGTTATGGACTTAGGGTTGGTGGGGGGAGGCTAGTTGCCATCGTATCATTTATGACTCTTAAAAAGGGAACTGAAACTTTCAATTTATAATCATTTGAGCCACCTCCGACGTTTTTACTACTAACTCTTCCATAAAAACCTTATATGTTCCCGGGGCATATATTAAAACCCTTCCCCTGGGTTTCGGGGGGGGGGGGGTGTGGACCCTGAAGTTTCTGTCATCTGATCGTTGGAATATTTCATACAAAATTGCAACTCAAAATTTTGATCGGGTGCATTTGGGGAAAAAAGGGTGTGTGGGGGGGAGGGAGTACATTCCTGCCGGTCACTTTTGATGACTCTTAAAAAGGTAATTAGAACTTTCAATTTCCAATCAAACGAGCCAACTCTGATGTTTATACGACAAGGGGGATCTATATCAAAATCTTGGAGGGGGCAATCTGACAAGGGCGCCAGTGAGAAAAATCTTGGGGGCAAATATGACAAAGATGCCAATAACTAACCAAGCTGACAAATTTATTCTGAAAAAAAAGTGAAAAAAGAGAAAAAAACAGGGAAAGAGGGCACCAGAAAAAAAATTTGTGGAACCCCATTCCCCTTGATCTGCCAGTGCATAAAAGCTTATCTGCCCTCAGGATATCACTTACTATACTTCCCCCGGCCTCTGGGGATGTGTTGACCCACGAGTTCTTGTTATTTGATCTTTAAACTATTTTGAACAAAAGGGCTATCACAAAATTTGATTGGATGCATTTGGGGAAAAGGGCCTTGGGGGGGGGTGCTATCTTCCCACCAATCTCTTTTTACTCTTAAAAAGAACACTAGAAATTCTGATTTACGGAAAAATAAGCAAGAAAAAACGGGTTTTAGTTTCAACAAAGCAGTGAACAAGTCTGAGAGGACGCGGGTTCGAATCCCAGTGTACCCAATTCTTCAGTTTGGGACGGGGGTCAGTGGCGTGACTCTGTAAGCTTAGCCAGAGTCGACCCAGCTCTAAATGGGTACCTGGAGAAATCTGGGGAAGGTAAACAGGAAGGGTGTGCGAAAGCACAGGATGGCTGGCCCCCAACCCCCCATTGCACTTCCTGGCTGAAGGGCCAAGAAACGGAGATCAGCACCGCCGGTACGGACTGTAAAGTCTAACGCCGTATCCTTTACACTTTAATTAAAAAATATTTCGGCCCTAAGTCCGGGAGCCTTTCTCAACTGAAAAAAAACGAAAAGAACAAAAACAGAACAAAGAGAATGTTAAAAAAGAAAAGAAGAAACACACACTCAAAAACACAACAACTAAACACACAAAGCAGAAAAAATAAAAAATAAATAAGAACATCCCATATTATAAACAGACTTCCAGCATTCATGTAAAAACATAAGAAAAAAAACCGAAGCGAATGTCTATAGTGAAAGCATGGATCTATCTTCTCTCAAAATTCAGTGTTTAAATGGGAATCTATTAAAACTGAAGATTATATTTACTTGAACAAACAAAAAAGGTCACCAAACGCTAGGTCCATCACCCTTAACTAAATCTCACAGTTTAATCAACAAATTCATGAATTATAAATTAAATGGATTTTTCTGTTCGCTAGTTTAGCTCCAGCCCATTGACTTTTCCCAGCTTTGACCTCATTCTGACTTCTGTTTGCATGGTTATCACTTTTTCCAGGACAATTATGTAAATCGCTATTGGATGAAGATTTTACCTGCTCCTTCATTAAACTATTATAAATTTAGTTTATCCTAAAATCTCCTTCATCTCTATTAGTAATAATACCCCATAGATAATCTTTTTCAATTTCTATAATTTTGCTGAAACTTTGCAAAAATCCTACAGACGTATCTACAATTTCTGTCTGATCAAATAAAATATAGCGATGAGGAAAATTAAATACGTGTTCTGCTACAGCTGATTCAAACGTTTCCGGTTTTCGATTATGTTTTAGCGAGCAATCTATGGCATTCTTGGGTTGCTGTAGCCTATTTTCTAAATTCTGCTGTGTTCTTCCTACATAAAATTTACCACAAGAGCATGGAATTTTATATTCTCGCTTTTATATGTTTCTTGGAAACTTGTCAATTCCATTATTTCGCAAAGAGCTTATAGATTGTCCTGATTTAAATGCTGTTTTTATATTATGTTTTTTTTTTTAATTCCCTTCTTAATTTCTGTGACAAAATTGGGATAAAAGGCAAAGTTATGTAATTTTTTTTTGAGTTGACCCATCTTCTTCTAACAATACAAGTTATCCTTTAGAATTGTTTCTATTTTGCTATCACAGTTATCTTTTTCTAGGATTACTACCGTATTGTTTTGATCAGCTTTCGTTATTATTAGAGAATCATCTTTTTTTTAAATCTTTCAAAATTTTAATATCTGTGTTCTTAAGGTCTTCTTGAAAATCATCAAAATTTTCCAAAATATTCACGACCCCCGGTCTTAAATCATCTACATTATTAACGTCTTTTGAAAAATTATGAATCCCTGTCTCAATCTTCGAAATTATTTCTTCTATCGGCAAATTTTTAGGATTTAGCCCGAATTTTATACCTTTTTCATCGATTTCCTTTTGTTCTTTAGTTACATCCCTTTTGCTTAAATTAATCACGCCAGGGCCTGGGAAGTGTTTTTCGGTTTATACATTGATATTTTTTGTTGCAAGTTTATGTAGCAATGGGAGGGCCGGACTAACAACAACCGTTACTCGTCTATCGCATCAAATCACCCAATCCAAGTAAAAAGGGATGAAATTATTTCTTTAGTTGATAGAGTATTAATATTAACATCACCAGAATACATGAGTAGTGAACTATTTTTTATTAAGGATATTCTAGTAGCTAATTGATATCCCAAAAATATGATTTCTCAAATAACTGAAAAAAGGAAAAAAAAATAATGGAACCTGTAATATTAGAAGAAAATGGGTCAACTAAAAAAAAAAAAAAAAAAATTACATAACTTCGCCTTATATCTCAACGTTGTCACAGAAATTAAGAAGAGAATTAAAAAACATAATATAAAAACAGCATTCAAATCAGGACAAACTAAAAGCTCTTTGCTAAATAATGGAAAAGACGAGGTTGAAAGAAAGACACAAAAGGGAGTAATCCATGCTCTTGTGGTAAATTTTATGTAGGATGAACACGGCAGAATTTAGAAAATAGGCTACAGCAATACATCATTAAGGAGCAGGTAAAATCTTCAACCAGTAGTGATTTACATAATTGTCATCGAACAAGTGATAACCTTGCGAACAAAAATCAGAATGAGGTCAAAGCTGGGAAATGTCAACGGACTGCCGCTAAACTAGCAAACAAAATCCATTTAATTTATAATTCATGAATTTGTTGATTAACCTGTGTTTAGTTAGGGGTGACGGACCTAGGCTTTGGTGGCCTTTTTTTGTTCAAGTTAATATAGTCTTCACTTTAAATAGATTCCCATTTACACAGTGTTGAGAGGAGAGTGACCCATGGTTTCACTATAAACATTCGCTTTGTTTTTTTTTCTTATGTTATAACATCAGTGCTGGAAGTTTTTTTATAATGTGAGTTGTTCTTATTTATTTTTTTTTCTTTTTCGTGTGTTTAGTTGTCGAGTATTTTTTGTGTGTGTTATTTTTTAAAAACATTTTTTTTTCTCGTTGAGAAAGGCTCCAGGACATGGGGCCGAAATATTTTTTAATTAAAGTGTTATTTTGTTTTTGTTTCTTGTTCACTGCTTTGTTGAAACTAAAAGCCGTTTTTTCTTGCTTAATTTTTCGTAGATGGAAAAGCAGTGTAGAAAGAAATTGATTCTGATTTACAATTGTATGAGCCCCCTCCGAAGTTTACACGATCATCCCTTCCATCTAAAAATTTATATACCCCTGGGACATAATTTTCAACATTTGTCCCCAGGTTCTGGGAAGCTGTGTTGTCCCTAGAATTTTTGTTATATGATCTATGGTCTATTTTGAACAAAATGTCAATATAAAATTTTTTATCGAGCATATTTGGCGAATAGAGGGTTAAGGGGGGGGGGGCTAGTTGCCATCAGAAAGCTTTTGACTGTTAAAAAGGGATTTAAAACTTTCAAGTTCTAATCATTTGAGTCCTCGTCAAGGTTTATGCGACCACTTCTTCCTCCATAAAAACCTTATATTCCCCAAGGCATAAGTTGCAACCCTTCCCCCGGGCTGAGTAAGGGGGGACTCCGAAGTTTCTCTTATCTGATCGTTGGACAATTTCAAACAAACTGGCAATTTAAAAATTTTGATAGAATGCATTTGGGGATAAGATGGTGTTTGTGTGTGTGGAGGGTGGGAGGACGTCTTATCTTTTTGACTCATAAAAAGCAAACTACAATTTTAAATTTTCAATCAAATGAGCCACCTCTGAAGTTTATACGACCACCCCTTACACAAAAGCCTTACAAGCCTCCAGGTCATAAAAAAAGCCCCTGTGTTGATCCCGCATTTTTTTTTATTTGATATTTGCACTATTTTCAACAAAATGACTATCTTAAAATTATTATCGGATGGGTTTGGGGAAAAAAGGCGCGGGGTTAGGGGGCTAGATACCCTCCGATCTTTTTTGACTCTTAAAAAGTGAACTAAAACTTTCAATGTCCAATCAAACGAACCCTCTCTGAAGTTTATACGAGCATCTCTTCTATAAGAACCATATATGCCCCAAGGTCATAACTTACAACGCCTGCCCCCGGGCCCGGGGGGTTGTGTCGACTCCGGAGCTTTGTTATATGATCTTTGAACTATTTTGAACAAAATAACTATCTCAAAAATTTTATCGGGTGCGTTCGGAGAAAAAAGGGAATGGGGGGGGGGGTTGTTGCACTGCGACCAATTTTGAGTCTTAAAAGGGCACTAAAATTTCGATTTCCAATCGAATGAGCTCTGGAGCTTATAGGACCACCCCTTCCATATGAAGTGCCTCTGGAAAAAATAATAATAAAACATCGGAGCCGCTTTGCCTTTACTATAGGCAACGCTATAGCGTTGTATCTGAAAAGGTTTGTAACGAAACCAAAACTTTTTCGACAAGGTATGACGGTGGAAGTGCTACCAAGAGCTTTATCGCAATTCCTTACAGTCAAGAATATTTTTGGGGTATTTTTACCGGCAGCCAAACTTTGATACTCTTTTTTTACATTTCACCTTTAGCTCCTCATTAGTACTAAGCCCGAGTGGCTCCTCTTGCAGTATCAAATTCTCCATTTCTGCTTCATCAAATGAATTTATGGTCCATGGTGGTATTCCACCGACAAAATATCTTTAAATCTGAATTTGAAGTCATCATGCAGGGCAATTAAATGTTGAACGTGTGTCTGAATATCCTCATCAAGACGTTCTTCCTGTGACAAGTTTGAAAATCGAGAAAATTTGCACTGACTAATACTTGTTTCATAAACTCCAAATTTCGGAAAAAACTGGAATCGCACCCTTTGTTGTTTCAATTTTTCAAACTGAGGCTGCCCCCTTGTAAATGCAAGTTAATGTCTATAAATTTTTTGAACAAATTTGTTGAATACTCAATGTCTGCTTGTGAACTGATCAGTTTTTCTTAAAACTTAAATCTTTACTTTCCAGAATCACTAAAACTGATTAGAAAACTGAGCAAAAATTTTAAATATACACCTTACGATAACCAGCGTACTTCAGTATGTAAAGGTAATCCTTGGAAGTTTTCATCATTTTCGTCGCAAAAATAAACACATATTCAAGGTATTGCTTCTTATTTGGCTAACTGCACTAATCATAAATTGAAACAATTGGTACAATTTATCACCCAAATTTTTTGCTAATAGGTTTTGTTGTTGGAAGACACGGTGAAATCACTCAGGTCCTTGATTATCTGCCTATATTGATAGCTGAAGTCAAGCCAACATTTTAGTTCTTCACTATCCAAACCTGATAAAATTTCCATGGGCTTCCGTCAAGTGTCCTTTAGACTCCTGGTGGTCGACCTGGACTACTTTGGGGATCCCTGGTATGAATAAGGGGAGATAGAAATAAATTCCTAACCCTCCTCCCATATCTCTTTCAATGTTCATCTGAATCTTACAGAGAGTTAGACAATTTGGACATTCAAATTCGCTTCTTAAGGCATGTGCCCCCTACCTACACAATGATCCACCGTCTCTACTTCATAGTAACTGATTCACAATTATACCTCACTAAATAAAATTTAATAAAAAATCAAGTGAATCAGCTTAGTAAGTCAAGCGTGAAGATAAATGCCCATATTAACCATTTATCTCAATGGACTACGTCACTTTTCACGAACGAAAGCGCCACCATGGGCATCACTTACTCTGAAACTGGAAAGCTCAATGTACGACTTTTTCATAATTTTGAATTGATACGGTATCTCACATTACTCAGTTTTAAGAATTTTTTGAACTTCAGCAATAAAAATCCTAGGCGACGATAGCGTGATTCTTTGATAACGACCGTGCGAGGGCTGATGATTCGAGTGGCCAACCTTAGTAAGCAAAACAAGGGTGAGGTGAGGAAGGGGGTATTAAAAACCAACAAATTAGAACTTTCCATTTACATACTAGGAAAATAAATGAAAGATGCTATGCACAAAATTAGGATTTTTCGCAAATAAGGAATTTAGCTTGACGGTCAGACATCAGAGCACACTCACACTATAATTGATGATTTTGTAATTTTAGCTTGTCTTGCTCATTTGATTTCACCGTCAGTCTTTGCTGCTTTTCTATAAATTCCTGCTTTTTCCTTTTCATTAATTTTCTGATCAACAACCTTTTGCTATGATTAAAAAAAAATGAGTTTCTCAATTAAACCAGACTATGTTTACCTGGTTGTTACAAATGAAATGTCGCTACATAGAGTATTTTTGTCTTTTCCAGATTTTACTTTTGTGTCCTGTTTCTCAGTGCTCAAAAACCACACAGAAAACTCTAAAATTACCAGAATTTCTGAATTGAATAGAATTACTTCGAGTTTCAAATGTTTTCAGGAAAAAATTATTGCCCAACCGCCTCTTACAATAAAAAAAATTAAGATTACGTCACTAAATATACTTCAAAATATTACAGCTACATATACTGGTAAATATACTGGCAAGTAAGTTTCTGTGTTATTGAAAATTACGTCTTAGCCTAGTCTTTCCCTGTGTGTATTTAAGACATTACTAGCTGAAATGAAAATACTGTTCACAGCCATATCTATACGCAAGGGGGGAGTGGTGTTATTTGAAGCAACAGGGATTTTAAATAGAACTATCTAATGATCCACACATTCAAGATACATTATGATCTTGTTCTGTCAATAATAGAATAACTTTTTGCGTGAACAATACAAAAACTTTTTACTCCAATAATTCAACCATTTCTAAGAGATGGGTGGCTATTGTATTAAGGAGTGAAGTTAACTCTCTTTCTGGATGTTTCTGTGTTTAGTTAAAGGTGAGGAACAGCTTTTATGCTTCGACCTCAAAAGCATAACCAATTTCCCCTTAGATATAATTCGAGCCCTCTGACCTAATTCCTCAGTGTTCAGCTAGGTTTTGAAAGAAAACGGTAAATTTTACGGGGCGAAAATGACTAAGCGACGCAGCTTTATTAATTATATCTGACTGAAAGCGATATTCTTCCAAGTCTTCTAAGAAATTATATTTATCTATAAATAATTTACATACTACGTTTTATTTCAGATACCAATTTGAAGAAAAAAAAATCGCCACCAATGTATTTTTACTAGTGCACACACATGAAGGTTTTATTTATCTGAGTAATAAAATTTACCGGACGGAGAGAGGCTGCCAATGTGTAAATGGACTTTTTTGAGACCTTATCCTTAAAGTCCCATTTCGCTTGAAAACGATACAAAGCTATAAAAAAATAATTATAAGTAGCTGAAGTAGATTGCTCAACAACATTGTCAATACCAACACTTGAGTTCTTTTACGCACAATTTAGGCTTAAAAAGACACTGCAGCTTTAGACAAATAACACGATCAGCTTAGTTAAGTCTATAGAAAGTATTTTCGACGAATATGCCGTATAAGCCCAATAAAAGTGCAAAAGATTTAAATTATCATTTTACAAGAATAAGGTTTTTGATTTAGCTTTTAATAAAAACAATCCGCATTCACAGATAAGGCATATTTGCCTAGAAAACACAAATAGGAAAATCGACAAGCCTATGAATTTAAAAAAGCTGGACTGCAATAGCTCACTTCCAACATGCAACCTGACCAAATAAGGGAGAGAGACTTCGGGTTGAAATAGGGCGAGTCTTATGCTAATCGTAATAACGGGTTAATAAGCCAGGCACAGAGAGGAGGGATATTTGACAGTCGTCACAGACTAAGCATCAAAAAGGCTCCAACTGTCAGGCCTTTACATGTTACAAAATTCTTTTTATTAGATCAAGCGGGTAATTTATTCTATAAGGAGTGCAGACCATAGACTGGTCACAGGTCAAAATTTATCTGCAGCACAAATCATAAGGGCTAACATTCACTATTCAGAACCATTAAGTTGTGCACTACAATTTGTTTCATCTCTGTCATGGTTGACAGTCCCGTTCTCCACAATATTTTCTTCTTCCTTAATGTCGGATTGTGTACCACTAGGATTATTATCTTTAAAATTGTTAGGCGTTTGAGCAGGTTTAATATCAGGATTGTTAACTGATTCATCCAAATTAGTATGTTGAATACCATTTGATAATTTATCAAGCTCAGTAGGAGCTGAAGCTAATTTCAGACGATTGAGCAAATCCGTTCTTTCTGTTTGTAGCACACGACATAATTTTTCGAGTTGCACTGTTTTCTTAAGTGTGTTAGCGAGTTCGGCTTCTCTGCTTTCTTTTTCAGCAGCAAGCTTAACAAGTGCTTGATTACTTGCTTCCCATTTCTTCCTCCACTCAAACGTTTCTTTCTCTAGAGATTTTAGCTTCTTCGTCATCTAAAAAATAAATTTGGCAATTATAAGAAAAAGTTATAAATAATCACTGCATTCTGCTTTTCGGGGTTTTGTTTTTGCATTGACTCTCACCAAAGCGTTTTCTAATCCGTGAAAGCCATCCGAAAAATCCTCCCCTACGAAAGTCTTAAATAAATCTATGAAGTTACCAGGATGATGCAAAATGGATGCTTAAATAAAAGGGGACTCCTGTGACAATACTAGCAAAAGAGACACAAAAATGACTCAAATAGTTTATTCAATGGACAGTAAGAATATAAAAACACTCGAAGGAATCGGTGAAAAAATACTTCATTACTACTCAACAAGCCAACAGACTTAACTATAAATCCGATGTTTAGACCTTCTTTTTTTCAGAGAAAATACACAGCAATAGCTAATACAGTTTGATAGGTGAACAACCAATTTAAAAGTCACAATTAATTCCTATACTGAGGCTGCAACCTAATGGTCGTGCGAACTAGAGTTTAACATAGCTTAACATTGGGGAATGGGAGAGGGGGTATGATATTTTAAATACGAATACTCTATGCAATAAGATATATTTTAGATACATAGAGTAATTTTTGCTGTTTTTATTTTATAAGTTTCCTGTCGCAGTTCCTAAATCTAATTTTTGCTCCTCTATGAAATTACAAAAATTTCAAACAGGTTCAATGGCTCTTCGAACGACTATACACAAATTTAAGAAATTCCAACTTAAGTTGAAGACAGTTTTAAATTTAAGGATGGATTAACACAGAACAGAACTCCCCTCATCTTATCTTTCTATCCTAATAGTCACCTTAAATTCAAATGTTAGTCTATTGCCTTCAGATCTTAATTGAAAATAAAAGAAAATCGCAAAATTTTATTCAGACAAGCAGAACATGGTCTCCTGTTAAACCTGCCCTTTCTTGGTTAATCATTTTCTGTTCAATTCTGTCCATTTCTTTATAGAGAACTGATAATTTGATAAACGAAAATAGAGAGTTACACCCACTTTTAGTTTTGGAAGCCACTCGGATTGAGCATACAACCATTTTCCGAATTCATTTCCACAAATAATCGGGTTATGATCATCATTAATAATTAATTAGGCGACAAAAAAGATTTAATCTGCAAAATTATTAGCCTTCAGCGATTGAGTTAAACCCACAGAAACGGACTTTAAGTTATGTGAAAAAATTGCAATATGTGAAAAGTGAACACTGCAATGTGAACAAATGTAAAAAAAATTCTTTTTTAGAAGAATGGTAACGGATATGCATGCATTTATATATTTTTCTTCCCATGGGTAATCATATCGAAGAGCGGTCGTAGAATATACTACTACTACAGACAAATTATTGCAGCACCAAGCCACCTGAGGCTAACAGCGCTACACATGCCCAAAAACTTAATAGCTTTAATGTTTTTGCTTTGCCAAAATCGCGGCTCCTATGCAGCCCAATTTCATTAGCATTTGCCTTAATTCAGTTGGCTTCCCAAAGGGCCAACTTTTAAAGCAAACTTTCAACTGAGACAGTTCTTCACTACTTCTCGATGTGCCTCAGGTAGTTAATTTCACTAAATTTTTCAGTCTCAACATTTGACACAAATACTTTAGGAACTAGCCTTCGAATGAACACATTTCATTAGAGCAATTCATTTCTTTACTTTGTATTCCTAATTGTTTACTTTGGTACAAGTATCGAAGCTTGTCTCCCATTCGCAAGTATGCAGTGTCCGAATATTCGGTTCATTTTTGGTTAAAATCACACTTTCTAGTAGCTTATCTCTAAATTAAAAAAGTAGACTAGGGAAGAATTTGTTGCTTGAAAGAAGAATTTCAAAGTAGGATAAAGTGAGACATTTATTTCAATTTTTTTTATCACAAGCCCCAAAGGGCCGAATTGTAATTTCGGGGTCATAAAGAACAAAACAAGTGAAAGAAGACAATAAAACTAAAAAATTTGCAAACAATGCCAAAACAAAATAACGGAATGAAAAATCATTTAGTCAAAAAGATTAAAATGCAAAGTACCAGATTAAATTAAAAAGATAAACTGGTAAAACTAAAAAAAGTTACAAACATTTACAAAAACAAGAGCTAAGAGCTCATATGGCACTTATGACGAGGCCAGAAGAGCTAAGAGCCAAGAGCTCATTTGGTATGAGCTCTAACAAAATTCTAAGAATCAATAGATTGATTTAAAAGGAAAATCTGACGCTTAATGCTGGTCAGGATTTATAATAAGAGCTCTGAATCACGATGTCCTTCTAAATATCAAAATTCCCATCACCCACTCGTATGTTATAAATACCTCATTTTTTCTAATTTTTTCTCTTCTTTTAGCCCCCCAGATGGTCAAATCTGGGAAAACGACTTTATCAAGTCAATTTTTGCAGCTCCCTGACATGCCTACCAATTTTCATCGTCCTAGCACGTCCAGAAGCACCAAACTCGCCAAAGCACTGAACCCCTCCCCCCAACTCCCCCAAAGAAAGCGAATCCAGTACGGTTACATAAATCACGTATCCATGACATTCGCTTATCCTATCCACCAAGCTTCATCCCGATTCCTCCACTCTAAGCGTTTTCCGAGATTTCCAATTTCCCCCTCCAACTCCCCCAATGTCAACATATCTGGTCGGGCTTTGAAATAAAAGCTCTGAGACATGAATTCCTTCTAAATATCAAATTTCATTAAGATCCGGTCACCCGTTCTTTAGTTAAAAATACCTCAATTTTTCTAATTTTTCCACATTAACAACCCTCAGCTCCTCCAAAGAGAACGGATCCATTCCAATTATGTCTATTACGTATCTAGAACTTGTGTTTATTCTTCCCATCAAGTTTCATCCCGATCTCTCCACTCTAAGCGTTTTCCAAGATTTCTGTTTCCCTCCTCAAACCCCCTATGTCCCCGGATCGAGTCAAAAATGGAGCATCTGAGACATAAGATTCTTCTATACATCAAGTTTCATTAAGATCCGATCACCTGTTTGTAAGATAAAAATACCTCAATTTTCACGTTTTCCAAGAATTCCGGTATCCCCCTCCTACTCCCCCTAATATCACAGGATCTGGTCGGAATTTAAAATAAGAGCTTTAAAGCACAAGATCCTTCTAAATATCAAATTTCATCAAAATCTGATCACACGTTCGTAAGTTACAAGTACATCATTTTTCCGAATTATCCCCCCCACTCCGCCAAAGAGAGCAGATCCGGTCCGGTTACGTCAGTCAAATATCTTAGACTTGTTTTTATTCTTACCATCCAGTTTCATCCTGATCTCTCCACTTTAAGTAATTTATAAGATCCCCCCCCCCAATGACGCTGGATCCGGTTGAGATTTCAAATAAGAGATTTAAGTTACGAGGTCCTTCTAAATATAAAGTTTCATGAAGGTCCGATCACGTCATTTTTTATAATTTTTCAAAATTAACCCCCCCCCCAATTCCTCAAAATAGAGCGGACCCGTTCCAATTATGTCAATCACGTATCTAAGACTTCTGCTTATTTTTCCCACCAAGTTTCATCCCGATCCCTCCACTCTAAGGGTTTTCCATGATTTTAAGTCCCCCCAAACTCCCCCCAATGTCACCAGATCCGGTCAGGATTCAAAATAAAAGCTTTGAGACACGATATCCGTCTAAATATCAAATTTCATTGAGATCCGGTCACTCCTTCGTAAGTTAAAAATACCTCATTTTTTCTAATTTTTCAGAATTAACCCCCCCCCCCCCAACTACCCTAAACAGAGCGGATCCGTTCCGATTATGCAAATCATGTATCTAGGACTTGTGCTTATTTTTCCCACCAAGTTTCATCCCGATCCCTCCACTCTAAGTGTTTTCCAAGATTTTAGGTTCCCCCTCCCAACTTCCCCCAACGTCACCAGATCCGGTCGGAATGTAAAACAAGAGCTGCATAAACAAAATAGGGGAGAGGTAGAAGAAAAAGAAATATAAGACTTGAGCAACGCCAGTATCAAATAATAAAAGAGGAAAACTAGCGGGACATTTTGTTTATTTTTCCTGCAATGAAGAGGACAAAGGCTTTCTTTTTTCATATCTGAGGAAAAGCAAGGAATGGGTCAAGATAAGAACAGATTCAGAGACAATACCAGGCGGGCGAAATCTGAGTGGGGAGTGCCTTATAGGGAAAAGGTTTTCCGTGCGAGGGTTTGTTATTGCATTTTTTGCAAAACAGAGGCATAAAGTAACTCTCCTGCGCTCGAGTGCTTTCAGTGTGGCAATTAGTAGAACAGAGTATGGAACCTTAGCTTCTTTGAAAATTATTTACAGGGATATTTTTTAGATGAGTTAGCGAATCCAGTTAGCGAAAGAAAGCGAATCCAGTACGGTTACATAAATCACGTATCCATGACATTCGCTTATCCTATCCACCAAGCTTCATCCCGATTCCTCCACTCTAAGCGTTTTCCGAGATTTCCAATTTCCCCCTCCAACTCCCCCAATGTCAACATATCTGGTCGGGCTTTGAAATAAAAGCTCTGAGACATGAATTCCTTCTAAATATCAAATTTCATTAAGATCCGGTCACCCGTTCTTTAGTTAAAAATACCTCAATTTTTCTAATTTTTCCACATTAACAACCCTCAGCTCCTCCAAAGAGAACGGATCCATTCCAATTATGTCTATTACGTATCTAGAACTTGTGTTTATTCTTCCCATAAAGTTTCATCCCGATCTCTCCACTCTAAGCGTTTTCCAAGATTTCTGTTTCCCTCCTCAAACCCCCTATGTCCCCGGATCGAGTCGAAAATGGAGCATCTGAGACATAAGATCCTTCTATACATCAAGTTTCATTAAGATCCGATCACCTGTTTGTAAGATAAAAATACCCCAATTTTCACGTTTTCCAAGAATTCCGGTTTCCCCCTCCTACTCCCCCTAATGTCACAGGATCTGGTCGGAATTTAAAATAAGAGCTTTAAAGCACAAGATCCTTCTAAATATCAAATTTCATCAAAATCTGATCACACGTTCGTAAGTTACAAGTACATCATTTTTCCGAATTATCCCCCCCCCCACTCCGCCAAAGAGAGCAGATCCGGTCCGGTTATGTCAGTCAAATATCTTAGACTTGTTTTTATTCTTCCCATCCAGTTTCATCCTGATCTCTCCACTTTAAGTAATTTATAAGATTCCCCCCCCCCCCAATGACGCTGGATCCGGTTGAGATTTCAAATAAGAGATTTAAGTTACGAGGTCCTTCTAAATATAAAGTTTCATGAAGGTCCGATCACGTCATTTTTTATAATTTTTCAAAATTAACCCCCCCCCCCCAATTCCTCAAAATAGAGCGGACCCGTTCCAATTATGTCAATCACGTATCTAAGACTTCTGCTTATTTTTCCCACCAAGTTTCATCCCGATCCCTCCACTCTAAGGGTTTTCCATGATTTTAAGTCCCCCCAAACTCCCCCCAATGTCACCAGATCCGGTCAGGATTCAAAATTAAAGCTTTGAGACACGATATCCGTCTAAATATCAAATTTCATTGAGATCCGGTCACTCCTTCGTAAGTTAAAAATACCTCATTTTTTCTAATTTTTCAGAATTAACCCCCCCCCCCCCAACTACCCTAAACAGAGCGGATCCGTTCCGATTATGCAAATCATGTATCTAGGACTTGTGCTTATTTTTCCCACCAAGTTTCATCCCGATCCCTCCACTCTAAGTGTTTTCCAAGATTTTAGGTTCCCCCTCCCAACTTCCCCCAACGTCACCAGATCCGGTCGGAATGTAAAACAAGAGCTGCATAAACAAAATAGGGGAGAGGTAGAAGAAAAAGAAATATAAGACTTGAGCAACGCCAGTATCAAATAATAAAAGAGGAAAACTAGCGGGACATTTTGTTTATTTTTTCTGCAATGAAGTGGACAAAGGCTTTCTTTTTTCATATCTGAGGAAAAGCAAGGAATGAGTCAAGATAGGAACGGATTCAGAGACAATACCAGGCGGGCGAAATCTGAGTGGGGAGTGCCTTATAGGGAAAAGGTTTTCCGTGCGAGGGTTTGTTATTGCATTTTTTGCAAAACAGAGGCATAAAGTAACTCTCCTGCGCTCGAGTGCTTTCAGTGTGGCAATTAGTAGAACAGAGTATGGAACCTTAGCTTCTTTGAAAATTATTTACAGGGATATTTTTTAGATGAGTTACATTTTTTTTCCGACTCTTCGCGGGAGATGCCAGGATGCCAAACCAGACAAGTATATCCAAGATGAGGGTGGACAAGGGAAGCATAAATCCTTACAGAAAGAGAGCGAGGGGACATTAATTTATTTAGGAGCTAAAGGAGGGAAATAAATGTATTATCTCTATGGATAATATCTTTAACATGAATATCCCACTTTAGATTAGAATAAATTGTGACACCAAGTATTTTCAAAAAGAACACAAAAAATTCTGGGGCGATAGGGTTAACAAAAGAAGGTGTAGTTTTAAGGAAACATATTTGTATTATCATTGGTTTAGAGGAGTTTACTCTGATTTAGAGTCCGGCGCATTGACTGCAATGTGAATGAGGATGCTCACAGGGTTGCTTATTAAATTTTGTAAGACCTTTTCTGACATCAAAAATATTTGTGAACGACTCACTTAATGAGCTAGATTTCCCATAGGTATTCAAATAGGAGGACATAAATTTTATCATGTCTCTTGATCAAACTCAAAAGTCGTTTGGCCCTTGTTCTAAGTTGATTTTAACGTTACACATGCAAAGGGCTGATAGAAGTGGGTAAAAAGACTGAGGGGTTGGGGAATGTAGCCAGGTCAATTTTATTTAGTTTTATTATTTATGTTAGCTAGACCATTTTGACAGCGTTTTCTCGGCAGCCAGATGAAGGGGGAGAGGGACTCCACCTAGAACTACCCTTCTACACTCACTTATTGCAGAGCATTTTCCATTAGTACATTTTACCTCTGCTTCACCTCATATCACCGTTACACCTTTTAACAACTTAAGCATACACACGTAGAAACTGCCCCTATGTTTACTCCTTAAAAAACAAAATCATTTATATCTTCGTTCTGATTAGTCATTCGACATTATTCCATGTGAGAGTTCAACTTGGTTCATTTGGCAACGTTACTCGTGCCGCAGACGAGCGTAAAACTTATTTCATTGAAAGTCGTAAATATAGATACCATGTGTATCCACTAAGCAAGAACACCGTAAGACATGCGGCATTCCTGATTTTATCTTTGTACGGATGGACTTATCAAAAATTAAAATATTTCGAATAACTGAACTCAGTGTGAATTGAAGTTTTAGTTTTGTAGGGTACATCTTGCATGTACAGTTAATGATAATATGTGTTTGCATTTATTCTGGTATTTCTAACTTTTTCAAAACTGGGCAGAACGACTTTGCCTGCCATCAACTTGCGACATGTTACATGTTTGTATTTTGGCTTGGTTTTTTCAAGAATGGGCAGAAATACCTTGACTGCCATTTGCCAGCGACAGTATCATTCTACAGCCTCCTTCCTTTGCGTAAATTAAAGATTTGCCCTCATTATTAACAAATGGATCTTGTTTTCTCTATACAAAAATGCCCAGTTATACTCGAAGATAAAAGGACCTCGTAAACCTTTTGCTCAATTTATAAACATTGTCGACAGTGGTTCAGAAGTTTCTAACTTAATATTTCACATAGATACCATCCTTGACTGAGTGAACTATTTGAACTAAATGAGTGAACGTAAAGATCCTCCGTATTCCGGGGACCTTTCAAATGACCAGTTTCACTGACTAAGGCAATATCCCAAACATAGTCCTGAAATGCTAATACGATGAACTAACTAAGCCATTGTCCTCCTTTCTCCTACTGTTCCTTTGCTATGAATCTTTTTCTAGTATGAAAATCTTCTTGAGTTGTCGTTGCCCTCAAATCAGGTATAATATCATTGGCTGTAGTACCAACTGCTGCTATATCTAAAAACAAGGTTGGCTTTAACACCAATGACGACCGCTCACCACCTTTCGAGAACTTTTCTGACCTTTTGTCGCTATTTTTCCAATTTTTCTTTGTGAATTTTCTACTAACATTTGTGGCAAAAATAAGAGTTTTTCTGCAAGGACTTGATGGTGACCTTAGTGTCGTTGTGTACCTTATGGGAGTCAAATTTTGAATTAGCATCAATTGAGCTGTTTGCTTTAACTGTTGCATCAGTTGAAAGATTGGAGAATTTCCAGAGCTACACAAAACATTTTTTGACCGTTGTAAACCTATTTAGAACTTTGACCTGTCGAGACCTATATTATAAAAAAGGAAGAAAAACATTAGCCCTTTTGGATCGTTTCTTTCCTTTCCGTTTTTAATTTTTATGATTGTCGCAGTTTATTAGTGCTGACAAACAGTAAGACTATAGGCTACTTTTATTAAGTTGGGCAGAGTAGCAACCAGATTTATTATTATTGCCTTAAAAATTAATCAAGGTGGTAGACAAAGTGAGAGACACAAATGAAATGGGAAAAGACTAAGGTTACCTTGTCCATCTGTTCTTTAAAGCCATTAAATGTCTTGTTGCTCGACGATAAAGTCTGTTGAAATTCTTCATACTTCTCAGTATAGAGTGACAGTTGACTTCGGACACCAATCAATTCTTGCTGTAAAAGCTGACATTTTCTATTTGACTCGGTTAATTCCTGCAAAGAAAAAAAAATCCTCAAAAAAGGTAAAAAAAAGGCTAGCCTACTTGAGAACTGGATCACACAAGAGTAACGGGTCATACGACTTTTTCAACCATGAACTACCAAGGACATCAAAATGAAAACATTTTGTGCCCTTTAGCTCCATCTTAGTACCTGAAAACCGGGAATTTCTACTATTTTTATTTTGGTTATTACAACATTACAAAGAATTTTTGGCATGCGTAAAACTTCACCATTGTTGCCCCACGGAAACGCAAAAAAAAAAAAAAAAAAAAAAAAAAAAAAAAAAAAAAAAAAAAAAAAAAAAAAAACAGAAACTAATTTGGTAAATTCGATAATACTTTTCGTTCGTAAAAATTCAAAAACCTTTAAATAATCATTTAAGGAGGATATGTCTTAAGAAAAAATCCTAAGTTCTTGCTCAGACAACATTTTCTATGCATGCAATATATGCTAGTCTAAGTGCTAATCATATATCAATGGGACGAGCAAAAGAGGGCGGTCTAGACAGCTGGGTCAGGTTTTAATAATCTAAGTGGTTTTAAGACATTCCATGCCTGTTTTTTTTTTCTCGGGGTCTGCAGCAAGAAAACTGACTCTCATATTTGTACTTTACACGATACAAATTATGTGATATAAGAAACATTTTTGGAATCAGAAGAAAGTAAGGATTCTATTGATGTTTGTTGAAATATGACAAAATAGGATAATTGGTGTTTCCAAAAAAGAAATTCTTGAATGCACGTCAATTAAATAACAATCTGAAGTGTTTGATCTTGAATAATATGAAAAATAGACATGTTAACGCGCAGCTTAAATTTTTGGCTAATCAATTATATATACATTTCTTTTCAATCCCTATTTTGTAACAAAAATGTAAAGGCTACTCGTATATTCTTACATAACTTTACTCATTCAACCACTGTGGCTTTTTATGCCCACTTTACTACCAATGAATACCAGTGTTTGTGCTTTGCCAGACACTTTCTGGAGCTCCATGATAATACATATTTTTCGCCTATTTTCTGCTGATTTGTCACAGATGTTCCTTATTTTCGAACTTGGCACCCGCCAAGTGTTGAAATTGCATAACCGCAAATGGAGATCTTTTCATTAAAAGTTGAATTCTTGGGTTTTCCTAACTTTTGGAAAGAATTGGAAAGAATCCTATTTCATTTTTAGTGCCCTTGGTATTTAAAGACATATATTATAGGTGGATGCACTAAACTATCAACATACTACACACTACAAACGACAGCTTGCGAAAATAGCAGGGGATAGAATTGACTTTACTGCATGAATTTAAAAAAGCAGCCAATCTTTGTTTTTGAGACTTTGAAAAACACCTTAGTTTTGTAATACGAATGTGGATACCTCGATAATGTGGTAAGCTACATAGATTGTCGAAATGTGCACAACCTTCTAAACGTAAAAACGAAAAGAGAGACATGATTAAGGTTCTCATTCGTATGAAAATGAATGGATAAATCAAAATAGTCAAAACAAGTTTTTCCTGATAGCTGTTATTATAATAATTCCCTTATTGAATGATCTCACAAAATTGAACAAAAAAACTTTTTTTGGCTGGCTTCATTGTTCCCCCCCCCCCTACACGGATTTTACTCAAAAATGGATATTTCTTCAGAAATGCAAAGGATAGACAAAAAACGTAAGTATAAAAAGAGAAAAGCTCATTTGCATTATGTCCTAGTTTTGGATGAACAATCACACAATGTAACAGCAGAAATATATACTAAATGGTTTATGGTGGTGCGTATAATTCTCACCTATGTCAGTATTAGATGGCAACACAGCACCAGATATATGCCAATAACCTCCTTAATATACCCAGGTAATCTATTTCTGTTTCGGTTTTTACTTTCGGCAGAAGCAAACGACTAAGGTAGAAATAGGTGGTTTGTTTTTGGTTAATAGTTTTTTTTTATTATTATTAGTATACAAATAAAAACATAGATTCTAGACGCTGGACGAACTCACCACATTTTGACGTTATTTAACAAAACCTAAAAAAAAAAATATTCTTTATTTTTCGCAAATCTCAGTAATTTAGGAGGAAAATTACTTAGATTAAAAGGTAAACTAAATAAATAAATAAATAAAAGAACAAAAGCTTCATATATTGAAAACCAACATGAATAATAGATTTCGATATTAAAATTAGATAAAAACTTTGTTCCTGATAAATTGTCTCTTTCTCAAATATATAAAGAACTTAATACAATATATATAATCACAAGACTTGAATCAAACAAAAAAGGAAAAAAGGAAGAATATATGAATTATATTGAGTACATGTGAAAATTGTCAGCTAAATGATTTTAAGAGGGGCTTTAGGCCCAAAGGCCTCCTGAATACAAACCCACTTGTTTACATAAGAGAGAGTCCAATGTAATTTTGAAATATTTTACAATACTTAACGAATACACAATTTTTTTGACGAAAAAAGGAGAATATTGATGAATATTTTTAAGTGCCAGGATTCGGAGGCCCTTTAGTTTCAAATCATGGCCTATGAGAAGTTATATGGTAGTTTACCCCTTTGCTACTTGGCAGCAAACCTAAGTCTATCAATCGATTTTTTTTATAAAACTCAAATCAAAAATAAATTATCTTTGCCAAAAAAAGATCCCGGAAAGATGTAAACATTTAATTAGGAACTTTTGATTTAGAAATCTCTTATAATGCGTAAGTTACCACACTGTTGACTTGACAGTCTTGAGTGATTTCTGGCTTGCCTGTCAGAAATCGAGCCCAAATCCTATCTTTGGCTTGCAGGCCTGCCAAAAGCTACTACAGTCGACAAAAACTATCATCTATTGCAAGATTTAGTTACACTAAGCGCTATCCTTGGAACTCTTATACTAGTTAATGGACTTTTTGTAAACTCCTGTGGCAATTTCAAGTAGTATTTTAGTCATATTTGAATGTCATTAGAAACTTTAAAGAAGTAGATGGTTGCACACCACTGTAGCTGCGGCTCAGGCTCCAAACCGACTTACTTATACTTCTTTTCGTTGCAGCTCCGGCCTTTGGTTTCACAACGTAGCCTCACTTAGCTCAGTCGGCACTGTGGGTTTTCGTCCCTCACACAGTTGTTATCATAACATCCAACTTACTTTCGTCTGTTTATTTAATTTTTAAAATTTCAAAGAGTTCATTCGGTTATAAGATTGTTTGCGAAAAATTCACAACTCTACTTTGACACTTAAGCTGCAAATTTAGCGGAGAAAAAACCGAACATTCCACAAGTTACTGTTGTCAAGCAGATCGAGCGAGCCTTTGTTTCAAAAAAATAAGCAATTTCAAAGAAAAATTCTTACTATACTAAGTTAATTTGAGAGATACTAGGGGACAAAGTTTCTAGAAATATAGAATTTTATGGATTGATAATATTCAATTCACTTACTAAAAGAAGGGTTTGCTTTTCTCGTAGCATAGTTTCCTTTTCATCTGCAACTTCCATCCTAAGTTTGGCCACCCTGGCGGAGCTCAAGTTTCGTTCCAGATCATACTCCTTTGCCAATTTTTCAACTTGCTTAATAAAACATATAAACATGTCAGTATATAATGCAGGATTTGCTTACAATTTTGGTTAAAAAGCCAACGTTTAAAAGCCTGGAAGTTTGCAAAAGATCTAACCAATCCGAATAAGAGCATATTAAAAATTGCCCGCCTTTACTTTGAATGATAGAAATTTATAAGCAGTTCTAGGCCAGGCAACTCAGATTTTAGCTAGTATCACATGCAAAGGCTAGTTATAGACATTAAATAACAACAAATAAGAAAAAACCTTAATTTTCGGAAGTTCAATTAGGCTATAAGGAAATAATTATCCAGTTTAGAACCGTCTGTAACCTCGGTAATGTTTAACAACCAAATATTCACATAGTTTCAATTGATTAGTCGAGGGAAGAAAAAAGTAATTAGCCCAGTGACATAAAATTTACTGCCATCACCAAAACCTAAATATCCATAAAAAAAAAATAAACATGTAAAAGCAATCTCAAAAATTCAATATTGAGCAAGAATAATTTAAAAGCAGAAAGTACACCGTCACAACTCTCCTCGAACAGGAAAGTGGACACTAAATAGCTAGTCGGGAAAAAAACTACCGATATATTCAAAGTTTTTGAGAATAAGAAAATAAGGTGAAACTCCCAAAATATGTTTTGCAAGATCACTCTATATAGAAGTTTCCTTAAACAAGGAAATTATCCTTGGCATAATTTTCATATTTTACAATACTCCTATAATTTTCTTCTTCATATTGAAGGGAAACTCAGTTTCATTTATAATAGACTTTGCGAAAATGTATTGACGAATAATCAGTCATACTAACTTTCAATAGTCAAGCAAATAAAAATAATAGCCTAAGTATTTCAAAAGAAGTTATGTGATTTTTTTAAGAAAAAGTTAGACTTACAGCACTCCTCATTTAGCTTCAATTGGACCAACCGTTAGAAACTAAAAAAAGTTTCTATTGAATGGTTCAATTTGTTTTCTCCTAACATTTTTTTTCTCTATACAGTTAGAAGTTTTTTTTATTGTAATTTCAAACCCTGTCCTTTTTTCTCATAAAGAGAAATCGTATGGGCATGAATATTTTTAAATGACAAAAATGTTTTTGCTTTTTTGGGTCACTAAAAACACTTCTTATATCAAACAACTTATTAAAACATATAAAAAACTCCTTAATAAAAGTAAAAAAAGAGAATATATTTTTTTCAGTTGTCTGTTCTTTAAAGTTCACCCTGTGTGCATCTACTCTTAAGCATTCAAATTAAATATATTTTTATGTCTACTAATATTTCTAGTATTAAACTAATATACATAAAAGAATCAACAATAAAGAATTAGTTAAAGCAGACACAGAAGAATAGACAAAAAAGATAAATTTAATTTAATGGCTTAGCTAGAAAAATTACAAATAAAATGAGAACTTTCACTAAGTTACTTGTAGTATTTTAAATATACTTTGCCACCCTTCGGGGAGAAAAAGGAAGAGAAATGTCCTTCATACTATCTTAATCTAAAAAGTAAAAGCAGTGTGATACTATTCGTTTAAAAAGGGTGCACCTCTTGCTGCGTACTCAGATAAATTCGTGTTGCACTAAAAGCGGAAACAAGGGATATTGAACACAGGAATATAATTAGAAAAAGCGACCGCAACAGCAAAAAGAAAAAGAGAACAAATGAACTAGAGGCTATGAAAAGAGGAAATATATTTATTAAAAATTTAGAGATTGAACAAAAACTGGGAGGTGATGAAGTCTAACGGGGGTTACAACAAGAACATATTTATCGTTAGTTTTTGTGATTTTTTTTTCTGTTTAGTCATGTCTTTTCCTGAAGTGATTTCTTTTGATCTTTGTATGGGAAATTTTCCATATTAAAGTTGAACTGTTATATATATATATATATATATATATATATATATATATATATATATATATATATATATATATATATATATATACATTTTGGGGGAAAATTGCCATCCTGGGATTTACTGGCCAGAAAAAACAATCTACATAGATCATAAGTTTAGGAAAATTCACAAAGAGCCTTAATTAAAAAAAAAAATTAACATGAGTAACGTCATATTTATATACATCAGTACTGTAATGTACGTCACGTACTAGTTTGAAAATCCTTACAAATGTCACAGCCATAAATGAAGTCATATAAATTATCAATTTATTTGGAGGTTGCTGCTTGCATGGTCGAATGGCATTGTAAATTTCACAATTTCCGAATGAATTGGTTTGTTATTTTTAAAGACGTAACTTGAGCTCTAAAGGGTTCCACAAGTGAACCCAAAACTTGCAGTCATGTTTCACTCTAGCTTCACAATTTAACAGAAGCGATGATAGAACCATCAATAGTCGTAAAGGTTTTAGATTTAAAGTAGCTGGACAAATTTATCACAAAATCAATGTAGTGGCACATCGATCACAAACCAGTGAAGGTAAATTTGAACCACCTTCACATGGCTAAACGTACTTTTTAGACCTCGACGAAGCTGTAGAAGAATGCCTTTTACATCCTTTAAATTACGGGATCTCTCATACCCTACGGATCTCTTGTAAAAAATATTGCGAAACACAAACAATTTTGTAAAAGGTCACATGAAAGTGCGATAAGTGAAGGATGATGTAAATTAACGAGTTTCTTCACTTGAACAACATCCTCTAAACGTGCAGCTCATTTTCACTGTACTAGATGGTATCGATTATAGACGGTTCAACAATCCTGCGTGTAAGAAAATAGGACCAAAATGAGATAGCTGAGAAATAAATATAGCATTTGATTCAGAATTTATTCCTCTGTCTTATTAACAAAACAATCATTTCTTACAGAAATTTAGAAACTTCTGGAATTCCCAGATTCTAGAATATGAAAAACCTAGTTCTGGTTTAGTTTTCAGCTGGCTTGGGATTCGGGGTCAAGGTGGCCCACCCAAAACCCAGAGGCCAGCCCTGAATCCCTTCGTCTCCCCGAAGACCTTGATTTATAGAATCCAGAGGAAATACAGAATCCCGCAAGTGATGAATTTTCTAAATTTTAGAAAGAAATTTCTGCAATAAATGACTGTCTTTGGATGCAGTATTGAATTCTGAACAAAATAGTATGCTTAGTTTTTCGCTATCTTATTATAGAACAAAATAATATTCCAAATTAAACAAATAAATACACAGATGAATATGTTGAGAATGCTGGCAATCAATCAAATGCCCATAACACATCAACTCCAGCAGGCTTTCTACCAAGATATATAATCTTCAGTATCTTGAGATACAAATAGACTACACATCCTAACTGTGTTTTATGGCCTACCCTTCGCAGAGAGGTAGGCTGATACAGTCAGAAACACAACATTTTTTCCATCTTCAAAAAGATGCCAGAATCTCCTTTAATATGGCGGTAATTCAAAATGAATTATCACTAAGTCAAGTGAGATTATGATTTTCATTTCTATCCTTTAAAAGATGCCAGAGTTTCATTTAGTATGGTAGTAATTGAAAATTGAATCATCACTTACTCAAGTGAAATTGAAATCATAATCTTGCTTGACTTATTCAATTTTGAATTACCACCCTATCATTTTTTTGCATCTAGTCTTGACGTTCTTGTCCAGCCTCGTTACTTCTAGAGGTTTTTTTTTTCATTCTTGTCACTGGGACAACAGGACAAGGAAACTGACGGCCAAACTACACTGACTATCAAGTCACAGAATAGACAGTCTTGTCAGAAAAGAACGATACTAATTTCAGCGGACAAGATGAAAAAAAAAACAAGCCACAGTTAGTATGACAAGACTGACGAAGAAAACATTAATAAGATGAAGGGAGTGTGATAAGAGCGAGGACAAGACTGAAAAAAACTAGGCTTAAGTGACACTCTGGCATCTTTTAGAAGATAGAGAACAGAATAATTGTCTCACTTGATTAGTGACAATTCATTTTGAATTACCGCCATATTAAAGGAGACTGAAGATAGAAAAAATCTTGTGTTCCTGACTTGGCCGATAGGACTACAGCAAGTTAGTGTAACTTGAAATGAATGCACTCTAACATACAAAAACCAATTTTCCTATATAATAATAACATGGTCTGTAACATTTTAATCCAAATTCCAATGTACACACCTAAAAAGGCTTTTGCTAAATTCAGCACATTCCAGAACACATGTTACAATACATTTCAAATTTCCGAATCAAGACATAAACTGCCAACTAACAACTTACTTCACACCATGAAAAAAAATGACAGGGGCAGTAGCGAACCTATCAAATGGCAACGAAATACTGCAAACCAAAAAGATAATGTCTATGGTAATGTGTTGGCTAGCTGACACAGTGAAAATTAGGAATTTAGGGACTTTTTTAAAGACCGCTGTGACTTTAGGGACCATTAAGGTATTAGGGACCAATGTGCGACCCCTGGAATTTCTAAATTCTAGGGAGTCAGCTGTTACTGGAGGTAGTGTGTGTCAGCCTCTATAAGGAAAACAGCTTCAAATTCTAGATAATATTCTACAGGCTGTCAATGATCCTAATTATGTTGTGAAAAAAATGCTTTTTCGTTGATGGGTAACGCGGTGCCGGTAAAACCTTCGTTTATAAGACCTTGTATCATATTTTGTGTTGTGAAGTAAAATGTGTGGATTGTACAGAGATAGCATCGACTTTTTTGCCATTTGGACTACCAACATACAAGACCTCTGACTTGGAAGTTCCACTTTCCTCAGGTCAATTCCCAGCATAAGACCTGGATATTGTACAAATTCTTCCAGCTTACCCATGTCATATTCCCCCACCCACAGCACCAGACCAGGATATCTTTGCAGTACAACCTGTTGATGTTGAGGCGAAAATACGTAAGCTAAATAGAACTTCAATATGCCCCCTTCAAATTCCAATTGATTTAGTAAAAGCATTTCCTGATAAGTTATCAAAACCTCTATCACATATTTTTTGTACAATAACTAGAAGTGGTTCATTTCCTAAATGCTAGAAAAAAGGATAAATTACACCCATACAGAAGAAAGGTGTTGGATTAGATTTTTATGGAGTTCAGCCATTTACCTTAACACCAGTATTCTCTAAACTGTATGAGAGTTTCGCAGCAGATTGGCTTAAAAACACGATCCTTGTACTTATTGATGAACAACAATTCGGAAACATGAACGGTTTATCAACAACACATTACCTGGTCAGTCTCCTTTTAATTGACCTCCAAAAGGCTTTTGATCTAGTTAGTCATAATGTTTTAGTTGGAAAATTGTTGAATGAATTTAATATCCCCCATTTTCTAGTCAATATTATTGCATCTCTTCTGTCAAATAGGAGTCAAGTTGTTAAGTATAAAAATGTTTATTCTGATTCACTCCGTATTTCTTGCGGAGTTCCACAGGGTACGCTTTTAGGTCCTTTACTATTTTTGGTAATGAAAACAATCTTGCTAATGAACAAGCCAATCGATGGAAGTTTGTGGATGACATATCATTGCTCGAAAAGTGCAGAAGAAATATTAAGAGCAGTGTGATGGAAATTCTCAAAGAAGTTGCAAGTGAAGCAGCCCAGTCAAAAATTAAAGTGAACTCCCATAAATCTCATATTATGAACTTTAGTTTTCTTAAATCAAAGCCATCATTTATAGCCCCAATACCTAATGAAATAATTATAGCAAAAACTAAACTCTTAGGGGTCACACTGACTAGCGTATTTGAAGTGAGATGCCCACATTTGTTCTATTTTTAAACAGGCTAGTACGTCTCTGTTTCTCCTTAAGCTATTTGCTAAATTTTCGTGCCCAAAAGCACATATCCTCCGCCTTTATACATTTTTTATCCGTCCACAGCTTGAGTATGCTTGCCCGGTGTGGCATTTTGGTCTTACGGTGGATCAGGCCAATAGACTAGAAATTATCCAGAAGAGAACCTTGAGAACTATTTACAGTCAGGGCAAAGTGCCTTAAATTCTTCCCGTCCAGGAATTTTACCTCCCTACCTTGGTAGCCCGACGTGTTACTCTTTGTACCAGTTTCGGAAATAATCTGCGTTGTAATCCACGCTTCCAACTTATACTCCCAGCCCATTATTACCTCGATCAAAAGCACAGAAAAATCCCAGTTCTAATCCTATTAATGCAACAAGAACTAAAAGCTCATATGGCACTTGTGACGAAGTCGGAAGAGCCAAGAGCTAAGAGCTCATATGGTATGAGCTCTAGCAAAATTCTAAGAATCAATAGATTGCTTTAAAAGGAAAATCAGAGGCTTAATGTCGGTCGGGATTTAAAATAAGAGCTCTGAGTCACGAGGTCAAGCTAAATATCAAAATTCATTAAGATCCGATCACCCACTCGCAAGTTAAAAATACCTCAATCTTTCTAATTTTTCCTCTCCCTTCAGCCCCCCAGATGTTCGAATCGGGGAAAACGACTTTATCAAGTCAATTTGTACAGCTCCCTGACAAGACTACCAATTTCCATCGTCTTAGCACGTCCAGAAGCACCAAATTCACCAAAGCACTGAACCCCACCACCTAACTACGCCAAAGATAGCGGATCCGGTCCGTTTATGTCAGTCACCTATCTTGGACTTGTGCTTATTCTGTCTACCAAGTTTCATCCTGATCTCTCCGCTATAAGCGTTTTCGATGATTTTCGCCCCCCCCCCCTAATGACACTGGATCTGTTTGGGATAAAAAATAAGAGATCTGAGTTTGGAGGTCCTTCTAAATATGATTTTTCATTAAGATATGATCACTCTTTCGCAAGTTAAAAATACCTAATTTTTTCTAATTTTTGAATTAACCCTCCCCCCCCAGCTCCCCCAAAGACAGCAGATCCGTTCCGGTTATGTCAATCCCGTATCTAAGACTTGTGCTTATTTTTCCCGCCAAGTTTCATCCCGATCCCTCCACTGTAAGCATTTTCCAAGATTTTAGGTTCCACCTCCCCCCCCCAACTTCCCCTTCACCAGATAAGGTCGATATTTAATTTAAGAACTCTGAGACATGATATCCTTCCAAACATCAAATTTCATCAAGATCCGATCACTCCTTCGTAAGTTAAAAATACCTCATTTTTCTAATTTTTCAGAATTAACCCTCCCCCCACTCCCCCAAAGAGAGCGAATCCGTTCCGGCTATGTCAATCACGTATCTAGGACTTGTGCTTATTTTTCCCACCAAGTTTCATCCTGATCCCTCAGCTCTAAGCGTTTTCCAAGATTTTAGGTCCCCCTCTCAATCCCCCCCAAAGTCACAGGATCCAGTCGGGATTTAAAATAAGAGCGCTGAGACACAATATCCTTCCAAACTTCAAATTTCATAAAGATCCTATCACTCCTTCGTAAGTTAAAAATACCTCATTTTTTCTAATTTTTCAGAATTCCCCCCCCCCCCCAACAGAGCAAATCTGTTCCGGTTATGTCAATAACGTATCTAGGTATTCTGCTTATTTTTCCCACCAAGTTTCATCCTGATCCCTTCACTCTAAGCGTTTTCCCAGATTTTAGGTCCCCCCCCCCTCCAGCCCCCCCAATGTCATCGGATCTGGTCATGATTTAGAATAAGAGCTCTGAGACACCATATCCTTCCAAACATCAAATTTCATTAGGATCCAACCACTCCTTCGTAAGTTAAAAATACTTCATTTTTTTCTATTTTTTCTATCTGGGGGGGAGTGGCCCCCCACTCCCCCCAGATGGTCAAATCGGGAAAATGACTATTTCTAATTTAATCTGGTCCGGTCCCTGATATGCTTGCCAAATTTCATCGTCCTAGCTTACCTGGAAGTGCCTAAAGTAGCAAAACCGGGACCGACAGACAGACAGACCGACAGAATTTGCGATTGCTATATGTCACTTGGTTAATACCAAGTGCCATAAAAACTGAGCGCTACATAAAGAGCTTTGTGCCAGCGTTTGTTGAAATCATAAATAAATGAAATTTGTAACGCATCACGTTAACGTGTCATTTATATTGTTAATGTGTCAGTTTTGTTGTTTCATTTTTATCTTACAGGCAAGTTGGATTCATCTATGTATGTTTCTTTATGATGTACTTATGTTTTTACTTATATCCCCATTTTTTTTCATTTTATTCATTGTACTCGCTGTATTTTACAGGCCGTTTGGAGGCCATCGTTGTAGGCAATGTTTAAATATCTCACTTATATACTTATGTAGGCTAGCTGACTGAAGGCAACAAGTTCGCAGTTTTATGTTGTGAGAGTTTGCTTGATAATAAAGTACTTCTATTCTATTCAAACAGAGCTTAGAATTAGCTCAAGTGGAAGTTTTCCTACTTGACAAAGCACTGATATTACCCAAGTATGACTGACAAAATATGGAGCTGTTGTTGCTATCCATTGCAAATCCAAACTTGCCATTTGGAGGACAAATTTTATTTGCTGGAGGGGATTTCGACAATGTTTTCCAGTTCAACTCCAAAGCAACCGAAGTGAAACACTTGAAATGTCAATTAAAATTCATCTTTGGAAGTATTCCAAACATTTTTCCTTAGAAAAAAATACAGGTCGATCCTGAACATTTGCTAAATACATCCTGGACCTGTGAAATGGAGATCTTCCCAAAAATGACTTCCATGAAATCGAACTACCAAAAGATACAATTTCTACGTGGTATTTGATTGAGGAATTACTTGGAGAATGTCTGGCAAGTCAAAATTTCAATTTAATGAAGGATCACGTTACTCTAGCTTCGTTCAACAAAGAAGATAGTAAAATAAATGTGAAAATTGTCAATCAGCCCCTAGGAACAATACAAATCTTATAAAAGTCATGGTTCTGTAAAAGACAAAGAGGAAGGAGGAATTGAATTCACTCCAGAACTCCTGAATTAAATTGATACTGCATAATTACCAACCCATGACTTAAAATAAGGAAAAATACTACAGCTATACTTTTGTGTAACTTAGATATTTCATAAGGAATGTACAATAGAACTCGTCTTATTGTTACTAATTTATGTAACAACCTAATTGTGGCGAATACACTTAGGGGGGGGGGGAATTAGGAAACGAAGTTCACGCTTCTCGAGCACTGTTCAGTGACATTAATTTCTATTTCAATCTGCATTTGCAAAGACAGTACACAAATCGCAAGGCCTAACTTCCGAATTTGTTGGCGTCGACCTCCCTACTCCAATTTTTAATCATGGTACGTTGTACGTGGCATTTCCTTGTGTTAAAAGACAACGTAGCTTAAATGTTCTATTTCCACTTGAAAATGAACGACGAACAAATAATGCTCTGTGGAAAGATGTATTGACAACTGCTAATAAAATATCTTATTCTTAGAGTTATATGCCTTTTTTTTAAATTAATTAAACGAGCAATAATTGTGTATAAGCGAATCAATATATTATATACACATTAAAGCTACACATTAATCTAGGAGAGAATTCAAATAGTCTTAAAAATTTTCAAACCTGTTCACGAACAGCATACTGATCACAGAGAAGTTTCAGCTTGGCAGCCATGTCAGAATTCTCTTCGCGTAGCTTTGTATTTCTTTCATTGTTTTGCTGGAGCATTGCAGTGACTTCATTCAAAGTGCTCTGGAACTTATTCGACACTTCCTTGCGACGCTCCTCTTCTTCACGAGCTCGAGATAAACTCTCCTCCTATCCACATGAGAGTACAACATTAAATTGACTAAATTTATGAAACAGTATTTGCTATTTTTACACGCTTCAAGCATAGTATTGTTTAGAACACGAAAGTGTCAAGGGCCATAGTTTACAAAATATGCATACAAATCAATATTGGTGAAAAAAAATTTCAGACAAGAAACAAAAGTGAAAATCATCATAACCATTTCAAAAGTAAATGAAAGAAAAAAAATGCAGCAACACAAGAAAAATCAGTTTACCGGCAAGTTAGGAACTGCCAGCAGTGTCAAACCCTGAAACAAACGCACTTGCCAACCATAATTTCAATATCAGAAACATTCTACGTGATTTTTATCATCCAGTCCCATTCATCTATATTTAAACAAAACAATTTCTGCTTTAATTTCCAATAGCCAAATGACCAAAAATACCCCATATAGAAATTTACCACACATCAGGCAAAAAAAGACCATCCTGTCAGCTCAGCTTCCCCATATAATTCTATCATACCCTAAGTGGCATGAAATCCCTCAGAGATAAGGAACTTTATTGGTATTTATACTTACTGCATATACAGTCGTTACTACGACTTTATTCTTTGCGACCTACAAAACTGGCTTTACTCAGGCTTAATCAATAGTTTGTCCTAAATGTAGAAATTCATGTAGAAATGTAGAAATTCCCCCATCGCTACTAAGTGGTGCCCCTGAGAAGAGTATTTCGAACACTGTATTTTATGATTGTGAAAACATCGTTAATGAAAAACAGAAAATTACAATTCTAACCAAGATTACAGGGGAAAAAAGCTTCTCGGGGTAATTTCATTTGTGACTTTCAATTGAATCTTGGTGTTCTAAAATATCAAACTTTTTTCAAAACTTTTCCTCCTGATTATTTAATTCACAATTATATAAAATTAACCCCTAAATAAGACTTTTGAAAAGAATAATGATGAATTATTGAAGCAATCTGTTTAGTTAGTTGAAGCAGTATTTAGACATTTTTAATATTAAAATGTAATTGCTCGTAGCTTGTCCATACAATTGAAAGGAATGTGTTTAAAACGAAAAAAATCTGGATAGTTACCCGTCCCGGCTCCTTAAAAAATATAAAACTGCAATTTACAGTAATTTCCAATAGTTTATACACAAAATACCTTATATCAGCTACTTCATCAAATACACGTCCCACCAACCCCCCCCCCCCCAACTAAAATAGCCGTACGTGCATCTTGTTTCACCTTTTTCTTATTGCCATGTAATTATTTCTAAAAAAAAACATCTTTCAATGTTAAGGAAAGCAAATTGGCATCTTTTTAAAATTATTCATTAGCTTGTTACCATTGCAAGTTACAGAACAAACAAACCGATTCAAAAATGAAAATGTCCCTTGCCTTAACAGCCTTGTTTTGTCTCTGTAATTCTCTGCAGAGTGACTCCATTCTACTCCTCGACAAGACTGCTTTGCTGTGCTCTGCTTGTAGATTTTCTTTGTCTCTTAATAGTGTTTGCTGACTTTTTTCCAGTGTCTTAACTTTGATCTAGAACAAGAAAGGACAATTTTGAGCTATACTAAACGTTACAATGATGCTTTCTTTCATGTACGCTTTTCCTGAAAGTTAGAACCAGAAGGATCACCTCGTATTTCTTGTAAACTCTGGCAGTTTTTCCGGATATTCTTTCATATGCATTATTAATTGTCTACTTGAATGAGCAGGTAAACGGGAAGGCTGAGAACCCACCCCCCGGAAAGACCCCTGGTCAATTTAAAATAAAAAGGAAAGAGGGTGGCAGAGAGGCCCCTCCTCCAAAGAAGGAAAACACACCCGAGGACTTGTCTACTTTCGAATAAGAATTCACTTCAAGTAGATTTACTTGTATCTGAAGCAAAATAATTATTTTTTATTTTTATTTTTACTAATGGGTGACTTAAGTATTGGGTTCATGAAACTTCAATGTACAGAACCTTTCAGAACTGATAGGAATGTTCTAGAGTTTTAAGAATGCGATACATTAAGGAATGTTCTAGAGTTTTAAGAATGCGATACATTACACGGTTCAGACACTGCATGTTTTGTGCCGACTAAAATAGTTGACAGGCCAGTTTCGCTAATATTCAATTGGTTATTCAGCTTTTAGCTCTGTCACTACGACTGTTACTCCCGATGATTCATCTGACCATCCAGTAATTATGTCAGATTTTACGATTGGTTTCCGAATAGGGGTAAAAACTAAACATGGTATTGAGACTTTCCCATAAAAATCTAAGAATTTCAAAAGAGGAGTATGAAGATACTGGGAGTACTGTAGTTATTGAGAATAAAAGATAAAGGTCCTCCGGAGTCATTGCTGGCACATAGGGCGGCGTCGAATCGACGTTCCAGTTGTTGGGTCTTTCTACAGAGACAAGGAGTAAGCTTGCTCCGGCGTAAATCGAGCCCTGAGCTATGTATTGCCAAGCTGAGCATCAATCCACTGTGCTACAATAGGATAGTGAGAATGGTTTATACCTATTATTACAAATTTGATTAAGCTGTAAATGAAAACACGATGGATTGGTTTCGTCAGGTTAAGTAATGGAATAAGTAAGAAGCTAATTCCAAGAAAATCCTGGATAAATACCGCACTATTAAGATGTATTACCGAAAAAAAAATTGTTTATACAAAGTTAGAACTAAATGTCCCATCCAACATATCTACAAAATTATAAGATTTATTTAATGGGCCTTCCTAGAGAGATATTTTAGAAGAAGATTTTATTATGAAAAATTCAATATTCATATTCTCCGTCAAAGTATTGACAGGATTGGAATAAAAATAAAAGCATGTCACATCCTGAGGTACTATTCCTTTGAGATACTGAAGTTAGAGGGCGACAAGCTATTACTACCATGTTCAGTGATTACTTTTAAAGTATTGGAGTGTCTGTTGTCTAAAAAAAAAAATTTACCATACGAGTATACTGGTCTTATAACATACGAGCATATTTCTGACATGGTTACTTTTCGAGAAAATCTAAAGGTTATTAATTATTTTTAAAATGGTAATTCATTAGAACATGATGAAATTTCTAATACTGTGCTAAAAAAAAAAAAAAATATTGCAAGCATAATTCTGTAACTATTTCTTCGCATAAGTAACTCATGTATTTGATCAGGAAGAGTTCCTAGCAGATGGCACATTTTATCTGTAATACTGTTGCATAAGAATCAGATAAATCTTACATAGATAACCATCGTCCAACTACAATTATGTCACCCGTGTCTAAAGTTACGAGAAAAATTTTTAAAGTAAGAGTTTCTTCTTATTTAGATAAAATAAATTTCTTTACGAAACTTCAGTTTGTATTTAGAGCGGGCGATTCGACAGATCAAGCCGTCACAGCTCTTTTATTAGGATTAAATAAAAAAACAAGTTTTTTCAACTGAAAGTAAGGAGCGACATTAAAACTTAAAACGAACAGAAATTACTTCGTATATGAAAGGGGCTGCTTCCTCATCAACGTCTCGCTCTTTACGCTAAAGTTTTTTACTGTTTTAAAAAGAAGAGTTGAGAGAAAGAGTCAAACTTTAGCGTAAAGAGCGGGGCGTTGATGAGGAAGCAGCCCCTCTCATATACGAAGTAATTTCTGTTCGTTTTAAGTTTTAATGTCGCTCCTTACTTTCAGTTGAAAAAACTAGTTTTTTTTATGTAATTCCTGAACGTTTTTGAATTATAGCATGTTTGATTTTGGCTCTCCACACATAAATTATTAAAATGAAATTTGCATATTAATTCCTTTTTTGGCTAAATGGCTTTCTCTTAGTTTTGATCACGATTTTGAGAAATAAGGGATGGGGAAGGAGGCCTAGTTGCCATGCAATTTTTCGGTTACATAAAAAGGCAACCATAAATTTTAATTTTAAACGAATTTTTTTATTAGTAAAAAATATACGTAACTTAAGAAGTAACTTACGTAACAAACTTTTATATTCTTTAATTTGTATTATGTATATGAGGGGGTTTGTACCCTCGTTCTTTAACTAAATCGTAAGTTTTCGCCCAATTCTTTAAGAATGACCCCTGAATCAGAAAGGCCGTAGAATAAATAGTTGAAATTACTAAAAATACTATAGCATAAAGAGCGAGGTATTTATCTCCTCCTAAATACCTCGCTCTTTATGCTAAAGTATTTTTAGAACCCCTCATATGCGTAATAATCTCTGTTCGTTTTAAGTTTCAATGCTACTTCTTCCTTTCATTTGAAAAAACATTTCCATGTTTATTTTTCATTGTTTTCTTATAGTAATGCTAGAGAATCCTGCGCCCTTTTCATTAAATTTTTCTTCCCCCATGACAGATTCCTCCAAGGAAAGATCCTCCAACATAGGCCCCTCTCCTCAGCCCCACCCCCAAACAAAATAAAATTCCCCTGAAAACGTCTGTACACTTCCCAATAACCATTACTATATGTAAACACTGTTCAAAGTTTGTAACTTGCAGGCCCTTCCCCAGGGATTGTGGGGGAGTAAGTCATCCCCAAAGACATAGTTATTATGGTTTTCAACTATGCTGAACAAAACGGCTATCTCAAAATTTTTATCCGTTGACTTTGGGAAAAAAAAATGAGCGTGGGAGGGGGCCTAGATGCCCTCCATTTTTTTGGTCACTTAAAAAGGGCACTAGAACTTTTCATTTCCGTTGGAATGAGCCCTCTTGCGACATTCTAGGACCACTTGGTCGATACGATGACCCCTGGAAAAAAAAAACAAAAAAACAAATAAACACGCACCCGTGATTGTTCTTCTGGCAAAAAATACAAAATTCCACATTTTTGTAGATAGGAGCTTGAAACTTCTACAGTAGGGTTCTCTGATATGCTGAATCTGATGGTGTGATTTTCGTGAAGATTGTATGACTTATAAGGGGTGTTTATCCCTATTTTCTAATATGAGGCAAATTTTCTCAGGCTCGTAACTTTTGATGCGTATGACTAAACTTGATGAAACTTATATATTTAAAATCAGCATTAAAACGCGATTCTTTTGATGTAGCTATTGATATCAAAATTCAATTTTTTAGAGCTTTGGTTACTATTGAGCCGGGTCGCTCCTTACTACAATTCGTTACCACGAACTGTTTGATTATACGATTGCTTAGATAATAATTACCTTGTATCAGCCATATTAAAAAGGATTTGACACTCCAAACCACGACATGCTTTCCAATAAAATGGAAATTGCAGGATTACGAGGAAGAAGACCAGACCTAATAACATAATATCTTTATGGTTGATAGATTATTGTGGACGTTGTTAACCACTTGTCAGGCATGTTTAACCTTGATTATATACGTGTCCCACGGGGTTTTGTACCAGGTCTGGTATCATTTTTACATATATTAATTATCTTCCCTGATACATACAGAAGAAAACGTTATCTTGCGATATTATTCGCAAATGACATAACTATGTCCGCTAACGCGAGTCTCCCTCGGAAGGAGTCTACCTTAATTGAAAATTTGATACATCAAACATTAAACTTAAATATTCATCATAAATAATACTTTTTTTCTTGAATATTTTAGACTTGAATCGTAAAATAGATGCAAACATTGCAATGTGGTATTTGAACATAAAAAAGCCAAGTAACTAGTTCCACATGAAGTCTAAGTTGATCTAGGATACTTCTTTGGTTCTTATACGTTCTAAAGCCTGTTGAATTTCCTCTCATCACTGAAAAATTTAGGTTTTCAATTAAATTGCAGGTACTGGAAATCTCAAGCAAATATAATAATAATAATTTATTTTAGCCGCTCATACAAGAAAAAGAAGAAAAACGGAGTAATACAAAAGAAGAAAAAGAAAAACAAAAAACACTTGAACGCAAAAGAAGAAATTAAACAATAACTAAGCACTCTTAAATAACAATTATGCGCTCATAGATCAGATGTACAGGCACAAACTCAAACAATGTTTGAAAAGCCTTTTTTCTACCCTTTTTCAGTAGATGGCACAAGGACTATTGGGTTAACTCTGATTTGAGATCTTAAAACGAATGTGTTTCTTTCGTAGAGCGGGTAAAGAAGCAAAAACTTGAAGTATTTGCGTTATACAAAGCCGACTTTTAATCTATCAGTCTGGGCGAACTGGTCCCATAGCGACGATACATAAAGCAGATGAGGGAAAGCAAACATTGAAAAAAGCTTTGCAAGGATCTGCTAATTCAAGCAAAATTTCAGAGAGACAGGTTTGCCGTAATCAAAGCAAATGCTGTTGGTAAATTTCTCTAACATTAGTAAACGAGACCTTTTGATGTCATAACCACACCGTATTCCCAAGGACCTCATGGATTTTCTGGGGGCAATTCTCGTTCGTTCAAAAGTCACATATGTAACATCAGTTTTGCTGCTTGCTTGCCGAGGGATAAAATTCCTAGAACTCCGTCATTAAGAACTCCGTCATGCACTCTCAGACAGATAGTTCCGTATCCAGTTTTCTGGCGGTCCTAATTCTCTTGTAGAGAGGCAAAGTTATAGCTTAATATCAGCAGGTAGTCACATAAAAAGCAGAGCGAAGTCGCATAGATAGATACTGAATCCTCCAGTAATATTTTTTGTTATTTCGGATGTTAGGGTATTAAACAGGATAGGGAAAGGCCAAAGGCCTCGAATAAATCTAATTGGTCTGATCAGGTGATCGGTCTAACTTTTTTTCAGTCTAACTATCACAAAACTGGTCGAATACCACGAAACAAAAGTCCTAGGATATGAGTACTTACACCATACTCAATTAATTTCAGGAATACCTGATACTCCTGAAGTTCTGTGACAATAGCTTTCTTTATAAGTCTATGTACAAGCGCACCACTTGGGTTTCGGAGGAATCCGGACAGAAGGTAAACCAATCTATACAGCCCCAAAAATATCTGGGAGAAGTAGCTTGAGAACTTCTAAGAACGCTAAAAACGGCAACTGGTCTATATCCTGTGTCTATATCCTGGACTATATCCTCTATATCCTGATTTTGATTTTTCCCTTTTTGGGGGATATTTGACAGAACACCAGCACAAAACAATCCGAAGACAATAGTGCAATCGATACACATCTGGAACATAACGGAGATATGTACAAACAGGACGTCAGTGCCATACCGTAGGTTATCTGGACAAATGCTATCGAGACCAATATATATATATATATATATATATATATATATATATATATATATATATATATATATATATATATATATATATATATATATATATATATATATATATATATATATATATACATTTATATATATATATATATATATATATATATATATATATATATATATATATATATATATATATATATATATATATATATATATATATATATATATATATATATATATATAAATGTATATATATATATATATATATATATATATATATATATATATATATATATATATATATAAATATATATTAGCTTTGATAATGCTACTTGTCCAGCATTACCTTTTTTCTAGTTTTGTGGATTTGTCTTTACTTATTCATTACTTTTTTTGTTACGCTGAAGTGTGAAATCCTTATATTTCTTATATTACCAACCACTTTTTTGTTATGTTGGTGAGTGAAATTCTTAATCCATCATGTTATTTACTACTTTTTTTCGTTTCGATGAGTGAAATTCTTAAGCTTGTTATTTTCCAACAGTTATAACTTCAGCTCTCTAATGAAGGTGTACTATTTTGCTTTTGTGTTGTACTGACTGACTTATACTGAGCTGAATCAGGGAAACTTCAAGGAATAATAATGATCATATTTTATTCACTTTGCTAATAAAAGCTTTAGCAACCAAGTCAAACAAGCAAAATGGTAAGAAATAGAGAGGTCTATAAACAGCCAAGTGCCTTTTTAATAATACAACTGTTTCGTAAATACATTAATACAGTTGGTAATTAAATATAAAAAAAATAAACATTAAGCTTTTCCAAGAAAAGTAAAGTTCAAAATTTAAACTTAAAAAAGGCAGAAGTTAACTCACACAAGAAGTCAAACTAAAAAAAAAACCAAAAAAAAAAAAAAATAAAATAAAAAAAAAAAAAAAAAACAGAAGTTACCGCAAATAAGAGGCTGGGGCTTCCCCAAGCCTCTTGAAGGCTTTATTGCCAGTTGCACTCTGTCAAAAAATACTGAACAGCGTTTTTTTTATGATAACAAGTGTTTTAAGTACCAAGGACACCAAAATGAAAAAATTGTTTTGCCCCTTTATTCCATCTTACACTACTCATGCCTGAAAACTACGATTTCCAAGTCCCTCGGGTACTACCAAATTTTTATCAGTGATGCTACGTTGAACCAGAGAAAAATAGATAAACCAAAATTCAAAATATTTACCTGTACTTGAAGAAAGACCAGGCGTAATTTCACCTCATCTGGCATCTACAGCTTAGAAGTTATATAGGAGTTTATTTAACCATAAGCTCCCCAGACCCACAGCGGTTGAGCCTGCAAAGTCATACCACTATCCCCCACCCAAAAGATTTGCGACACAGGGAATCGAACATCCATCCCAAAGACCATAGGACTGCAAGTTAAGCATGCCATCCACTCGGCTAGGGTGGCTCAAAGCGGAACTGATTCGGTAAATTTGACAATAATTTCGTACATAAAAATTCAAACATTCCATAGATTTTCCGTTAAAGCTAAGTATATCAATCACAGAATGAGAACTTACAGTTCTGAAACCGATGCAGAAAGTAAATAGCTGCAGTCAAATAGCTGCAGTGAAACATAAAACCCCTATAACGCATGTTAACTATCGGATAAAACAGATGAACTCATTATTGGTGGTTTTTATGAAAAAGAACTCTCGAAAGTTATTCAATAAAAACTTTCATACTATAAATGGATCCTATAAAGTTGAATAAATTATTAGCGAGTACAGTGAAAAGCAGAAAAATACAAAGAAATATTGTTCAAAACGTGCATTACAGGAAACTGGATTTCGTGACTATGCTGAAAAGTTTGGTGCTCCAATGATTGAAGCAGAAGATAAAAATACAAATATGATTACTGATAAATTACATGAAAATGACACTAATTTAAGAAGACGATTACAACGACTGGATCAATCTTTAAGCAACGCAGCAAGTTTAAAGCAAGCAATCAAGCTCACTAAAGTCAAGCTATTTTACCCCCGAATGAGCCAAATTTCATTGCTAAATCAATTCTGGGATAGATGAAGAACTTTTGAGAGGAATCAATAAGGACTATGATCCAAAGGGATTCTGTTTTGAAATGCCTAGTTTTTATTTAAAAAATATTCAATATTCAAAAGAGGCTATAGATTAATCAGGAAAACTTAATCAAAGATATAGAGGAAAGATGAAAGGTGTGAACTCTAGTGAATTAGAAAAAGTCTCACTTGGTAAAAATCTACAAAAAACGTTAAAAGCTATTAAAGATAACTTTGATGTTGTATACCCTCAACCAAATGATATGATTGAAACTTTATATGGTATGCTTGGTAGCAGAGCTGCTGGAAATATATTTGATGAAGTGAGAAATAAAGCTGTTGACCTCCTCGAATCATTATTCAAAAACAAAATTATTAAACAAAATGACTATAATACTACTTACAACAAATCTCAGAATTTGAATTTTATGAAGAAAATACTTTCTTAATAAATAGTTTTGATTATTATTAATGGTAACAAAGGTCAAATCGAACAGTCCTATACAAACAACCCGATCACGTTAGATCAAAACTCTGATTACGAAATGGATTTAATTCAATGACACAAAGGTATTCATGTTATAACATTAGTGATTAGTTTAAAAACAATAAGTTTTGAATACAGGGAAAACTAGACCTACGTTGCCCGGGCAACGTGAAGTGTTGCGGCAACCTTTGTCCGGCTTCGCCAGCTAAAGTGTTGCGAGAGCAACACTTTGGTATTGTTTCTTCGCTATCGATCAGTAATCACATAATCAAAGGCTATTCCTCAGCGTTGAAAAAACAACAACTACAAAATAATATCGAAAGAAGGGACTAAATTTGCAGCCAGTTGAACTTTATCCTTTTCAATCGTAGACATCGTGACGGATGAAAACTTGGAACAATATCTTATATAATCTAGTTGGTATTATAAAGCTATCCGTAACTTCTCAGGATTAAAATACCATAGGTGACACTAATTATTACGAAACTACCTCATTGTTTTACGTTATCGTTTGTACCCCTGGCGTAAACAATTAATTCTGTCAGATTTAAAGAGATCGGGTACAATGTGCACCAATTTGCACAAATTTCTGGCCCAAAGTGAACAGATTCTTATTTACAAGTCCCTCTCTCGTAATAGACATCAAATTCACCGGAAACAAATAAATGGGTACATCAACTAGCAAAAGTTGCAAACCCATCATCGCTAAAGATGATTGTAGCCCAACAGTCGATTATTACTTACAAGTCCCCTACATGTCTTACCACTGGATGTCATATACTTTGATCAGCTCATCAAGAGCTATCGATTGCCGTGGAAAAAAAAAATTCTATCTGTCTTAGTTCAAAAGTTGATTTTTTTTACCGTAGGCCAAATTTCTAACGTCACCACTTAGAAAGGAGCAACGGATAAGCTCCAATTTGTTTAGCAATGAGAGAACTTTTAAAATTTATTAGGCACATGTGATACCATTTCTCTACCGCAATCCCAAGTCCGAAAAACCGAACAATAAACTCAGTTGAAACCAGGAACAGAAATGGATTGAAAAGATAGATGGCAGCACTTTTGGACCCGTGGGAAAATGCCACATTTTTCTGTAAATTTTTCTATTTATCAATCAAAAACGATATATTGGCTGTGGGACTGGGTAACTGCCGCATATATTTAACACTTATAGTTTTAGTCCATCTTCAATATGAAAGTGTTGCCTGCCTGCTTGCCTGCTAGAACGGAGCTTTCCACTCGAAGGCAGAAACATGCTTTGATGAAACGAAAGCTTGGCTGCACAACTTCAGATGCTCCTCTCTGACATAGGCTATATAACTCCACTTCACTTCGCACACCATAGGCTCTGGCTCGTGGACAAGCAAAAACCACACTTTTTGGGCCCAGGCAAGAGTTCTGAGGAACTTTCCAAAATGTAATGTCATATTCATCAATCCGGCCTGAGGTCCACACTTTCCGTAAAAACCGCAAAGGTTAGACCCTTACCAGTTTCCAGGAACAAGAGTGAATGTTGTTATACCCACTGGGATGTGTGATGAAGACGGTTTAAATTATTTCTTAACTGTTTATTTCGATTCACCTATAGATCGATGCCCAATCATTATATCATCCAATCTATCATTAATGAAAATTTTTTATTATTTTGAAAGGGAATTTTAAATTTCGGTTTAGCAGTGACTTTTGTCTTGTTTTAGGATTGGAAAACGGAGCTGAACAAAGTAGTAAATATAATAAACTGTAAGTAAGGACCGACGTTAAAACTTAAAACGAACAGAAATTACTCCGTATATGAAATGGGTTGTCCCATCTTCAACGCCTCGCTCTTTACGCTAAAGCTTTTAATTGTTTTAAAAAGTAGAATTGTGGCCAAGAGTCAAACTTTAGCGTAAAGAGCGAGACGTTGAAGAGGGGACAACCCATTTCATATACGGAGTAATTTCTGTTCGTTTTAAGTTTTAATGTCGCTCCTTACTTACAGTTGAAAAAACTAGTTTTTTTTTTCATTTAATAGATACTATAGGGTGTAGTATCTAGTCTAGGAATGCACATTAGCAAAAAAGAATTTTAAGAGAAAGTGAGAACTATTGTGAAGAAAGAAAGGCTTTACAGGCTCAAAAACTTTTTTTGAAAGTCCTAAAAGAATATTGTGACGGCAGCAATTATTACACTTGTAAGCAGGTTTGAATTGTCTTTTTATTTGGAAATTTCGGGCGAAGTATTCTACATAACATCAAAACCAGTCACCATATGACGCACGCCTTTCAATTTTTCATAATTTTCAATTTTTTTTAACTAATTTTAGTATTGAATTGAAGCTATATAACTTGCATCATTAACAAATCAGCTTTGTATTTGAATGAATTTTTTTCACTTGGTAGTTTTTTTTTTTAAACCGTTTTTTTCCGCTTGCAAAGGTGTCTAGGAAGGGGAGCATTAGACACCTATTTAAAGGTTTTTAGTAATGAAGATTTCAGTAGTAGAACTATTATGATTTCAAACCTTTACACTCAAGAAATGACACTAGAATCACATATTGGGGCTAAAAAGTATTTAATGATGCTGTTGTCATGAACAAATTATAAAAAGTACATAAATGTAAACATTGGCTTTCAAATGACATTAAACAGCTCTCTACGATATTTTAGTCTTCTATTAGTGCTGGAGAAATAAGATAGAAAAAGGGGGACTTACAGCATTTCCAGCTCTTTTAAAAAATTTCCAGACATTTACTTCTGCAATAAACTTTCCCCATTAAGATGAATTTAAATCATAGCTATCACTCCTGAATCAGAATTAACGGCAAGTTTCTTAAGAAATACTGCCTTTTTGACATGTTTTTAAGATTATGGCTACTATTGCCTGTGGTATTCTCTGAACTAGGGTTCAGCTATTGCTGTATCCATGACCTTCAAGTGTATTCAGGCCCTGCACATGAAAATTTTCGATTATTTTCAAATATATTGATCAGACAAATAAATTGGTGTTTTTTAGAGAAGCAGATGGTTTTACATCGAAGTGGCGTAAAAAAAAAAAAAAAAAAAAAAAAAACAAGAGTATTAACCAATAAAGAACATTTCATAGCTTTTGTCACCTCCGACAAAATGGCCTGAATTACATTTTATAGCTATATTGTTAATTTCAAGAGGGTTGAGCTGAATGCAGTTGATTCTAAGGGAGTCGAGTCAGACAGATTTGGGTTAAAAGGGATTTGAGTTGAACGAGGATTGAGCTAAATGAGGGTTGAATAGCATGGAAGTTAAGTTGAATTTTGGTCGAAACAAATGAGGCTTGAATCTTAAAAGGGTTGAATTGCACATAGACTGAGTTGAATGAGGGTAGACTAAAGGGAGTTGAGTTGCATTGATTTTAAGTTGAGAGAGCGGATTTGCATTGGGGTTCAGTTAAATGGGTGAAGAGTTATGAGAGTTCAGTGAAGCAGGGTTTGAGATGCACAAGGGTTCAGTTTTACAGAATTCAATTGCACATGGTTCAGTTTAACGGCGGTTAAGTTGCATGAGAGTTCAGCTGAATGGGATTCAGTTGCACAAGGGTTCGTTTACATGGGTTCAGTTACATGAGGATTCAATTGCTATGAAACCCTCTTATCTTTGTGGATGATTTTTTCAAAGCTAGAAGTTTTTGTGTTTATCTTATATAAAGAATTTAAAAACTTAAAAGCATTTAATGTTTTGTTTTAGCAAAATCTAGCATTTCTATCACCAAATGTAGCAAAAATATTTTTAAGTAACAGTGTCAGCACTTATAGATGTGGTAGTAATCACAATTGCAGGGGCAATATTAGTAGGACAAGTATTATCAATGGTAGTAGTAGTAACATAGTTTAATTTCATTATTTTTTCACTATCTACCTTTCTATCCACTATCTATGAAGCCTCTGTTTTGAATAGGCTACTTATACAATGTAGTAGCTTTATTTTTGGGGCTGGTTGCTTTTTATAATACCTGATGCATAAATATATATTCTTTTAGATTATTAACAATTCTGGTTGAAAGAGCAACTTTGAAATTTGTTGCTGATACTATTTAGAGCAAAAAGTTATGCTCACAGGAAACAAAATATGGTTGAGTGTTCACCAATGTACTTTGTCAAATAAAAAGCAAACAAGAGCTCAATATTTGCAAAGAAAAAAAACAAGCATTCTCCCAATTATGTACAATCATCCATTTTCCATAATAAGCATAGAATAAAACCAATTTACACAAGAGACATTACTCTTTATTTAATCCATACCAAAACGTAGGACACTCTAAATTCTAAAATAAAACAAGTTTTTGAAAAGTAGTTTCAAAATAATATTATCTATTTTGTTATTGCTAACTTACTTGTCCATACAGCTGACTTTATGTTCTAAGGAACTTTTAAAGCAAATTTCCTAGTATATATTGAAGCTTTAAAGAAGGTGGTCGATGCTAATTTCCATTATTGCAAGGGCATGTCCTGTTGACATTCAAAAATACCACTTGGCAAATCCCCTCACCACAGATCGAACAGAAACATAGATTAAACAGAAGTATTATGAAACTGAGCACAATTGCTTTAATTTCACTGGAGCAAATAGATAAATCTGGAATCTTGGAGGGAATTCAGATAGTCCGCCTGAAGGCAAACCTCCAAAAATTTTCAGTGAGGGTCTTAGAAGAATATTGGTGCAAAAAAATAACTCATCCATGCTTGATGAACCTGATGACATGTCAAAAAGTTAGTTTTTTTTCACTGTTTAATTAAAAGAACAGGAGGGTAAAGTTTTACAATTAGGCGAAAAAACAAGACAGCTTATTAACAAAGTTTTCTGCCAAAATGAGATCCATTAAAGAGTAACTTGGTGGCATACAAGACATCATAGAGCAGGTTAGGCAGAGGGAAAATACTTATTTTTGCTGGGAGATTTCCAAAGAGGTGTGAAGTAATGATTCTATTTTCAGTATTAGAAGTTTAAGAATAGACAAGGAGAAATCACCAACTTGAGTATTTTTACATTCTTCAAGTGACTGTGCTAATTTTGTAGAGAGAACTTCAATTTTCTTCTCTGGTGTGGCAGCACCTAGATCTTTCAGCAGCTGTTCAACACTCTTCATATCCTTTCTTCTAGGTCGGCTCTTTACAACTGTCTAGAATAAAAGCTACATCAAGCAACTATCAAATAATTCAAGGAAATGAATGACAAGTAAACAGCAACACTTTCAATATTTCAATAAATTGCTGCATTGGTAAATTTGATTTGGAGCCACAAAAGAGACCCTTAAAGAGACACCTTGCTCCCAATTACAAAATGGCTACCAGAAATTCTGTAAAATACCTTGAAATAATCATAAATACTTACTTATCTCAATATTAAAACAGTATTGCTTTACTTCACCCCCTGCCTGCCCCCTTTGGATATATAGACAGCCCCTCTTTAAGATCTATATATGCATATAGACTCTTTAAGCTTATTTTAAAGAAACAGTATAATAACAACAGAATGGTATCACTTCATTTCCTATTGGATACTCTTTCCAAAAACATTAGTTACTACTCTGGCAATATACCCCCCTCCTCCAATGCTAATGCTCCCAGATATAGCCCTAAATAATATAGATTCCTATGATTTTTTGGCTAGTTAACATTGTATTTATGTGTTGACAAGTAGCTGTATCCTTGGTCTATTCAAAGCATTATGCTAGCAAAAGAATCGATATCAGTTGGGTAGAAGAATTGCATCTCTATACTGTTACCTAATTTGGAAAGGAATCAAAAAGTATATTTGGGAAGAACACAAGAAGAAGCATCCACCAAGTGAAATAATGTACAAAACTCAATACTAGTCAATGGTGTCACTTTAAGGGCTCAAAATAAGATTTGCAAAATCTCAAAAGACAACAATTTGTATATTTGGAAAGAACATAAAGACACATTCAATGGCTTGTCCATTTGCTACCTAGCTAGGTAACAAAACAACTTAGCATTTACCATACACTTTAGGAATAAAAGAAATAGTTCGAATAAAGGTAAATGAGTCACTTGATTTGTCTTTTTAAGACCATCCAAATACACTGAAAATCAGCATAACTGATGCAGCTTTTCAGATGACTTCAAAGGTCCTGAAACGATGTCCTTTGACATTTTTCAGTTTATGAAAAAGGAAGAAATTACAGGGACTGAGATCAGATGAATAAGGAGTATAAGGAACCAAAGGAATGCCTTTTGAGTTTAAAAATTTTCTTATGGAGATGGCAGTGCAACATGAGCATTGTCAGGAAGGAGCAGCCATTTCTTTACAATGTCTGGTGTCATGCAAATGACTCTTTTTAGGGCCTTTCAAGGATAGCTCTGTAAAAAAAATAAAAAATTTGGGCTGCCTCCCAAAAACCCTTTGTGTCGACAAAAAACTTGAGTTTGGGCTAAAGAGTACTCCACATAGGACTGTTTTAATTTTTCAAACATCACACTTGTTGATTCCTCAAGCTTAGCAAAAAATTCAATGGCACAACCTTGCTCCAAATTTTGATGTTCCATTTTGCATAATGCACAATGAAAACACAACTTCACAAGTTCCAACCTCAAAATCCACTTAGTTAACAGATAGAGTAGACACCCTAACTAAGGTATGGGAGGGTTTTGATACACATGTTCTCTCAAGAATAATGGCCCAGGGTTGCCAGATCGCTTGAAGTATTTCCAATCTAATAACTTTTCTAAAATGCCTTGTATGGGTTTCTAAGGAGGAGATACTGGTACAATTACAGTGGAAACAATCAGTATATTCAGAAAAGGCAAGCAAAGATACATTAAGTGGTGTGTTCAACTAGATAATCTTAACTTCATTCTTCTTTCCAAATATCATGGTAACTTTTTGACAATGCACCTCACCTGATGGTCCCATATAGCACTAATGATATACTTCTGTATTAATTGAATCTTAAAGTATATCAGAAGTTTTTGTTTAAATTGATTTCTGCATTCTAAAACTGATCAAACACAGTTTTGATTTTGATGGCTAGCCTATATGTGGGACCATAAGGGTGTGGAAGTTAGACATATTGTCAGAAAAGTGACCATGATACATGAAAATAGCATAAAATAAGGAATGTAATGGTACTAGTTTTACTTGTTGAGCATGTCTCCTTTAGAAGTTGTTAACCATTAAACTGATATACTATTTCTTCTTATTCCTTATGCTATTTTTCAATATGATAGTGGATTTTGTGATAATGAACTCTCCCTCCTTATGTCCCACAAACAGTTATAAATAATAGCCTTGATTTCTTTTTTGCTTAGTATCCTGTGATGTTTCACATTTTCTTTGTTAAAACGGGTTTAATGCATAGTTGATCCATGAAAACCATCCTGTCCAATTTCTTTTAATAGAATTGTTGGAAAAAATAGGGGCCCATTATTTAAAAATGGTTTGAAATGTGGATAATGATGGAAGCAAACATGATAATCATATAAACAGAAACTTAGTACATATTATAATGGTCTGGGACTAACTTGGAGGATCCTACTATAGCTGTTGCTAAACTTGGAGAAACAAAGCCACTCCATTTCAAGGCATGCTTGGAGCCAACTTCTTGAACTATAGTTACCTTGTGATTTGTTGTATAGCAATATTTTGCTTTTGTTTTGTTTTTCTCTTTGCAGTGCTTCATTGTTTTATTTATTTTTTTTTATAAAGACAGGTTTTCAAAAAATAATAATAATAATTAAATTGCTAAATAGCATAGACTAATCAGTCAATTAGTATTACTTGATATAAGCCTAGAATTGGGGCTATTGAAAGGGGAACATGTTAAGAAAAGAATTCTTACTTCATGTTATCCAGAAAAATTGTGGTTAACAAATTTCAAAAGTAATTACACTATACATCCCCCTCCCCTAACTTGCTAGTATACAGACTATATATTTCCCATGTGTTTTCCTGTTTCTTGATTTTGTCAGGATTGATTCAATTTAAAGGCACATGAAACAATTATATAAGCCTAGAGTTGAGATTGCTGAGAAGAAAACATGATGGAAAACAATTATTTCTTCATTTTGAATTAGTGATCCTTATGAATTCCTAATTTTTTAGAGTTTTGTTGATCATAGGTGGAGTCTAGTGCAAGAGTTTAGTATAAATAGTGCCTACCTTAGCATTTAAATCAGAATTTAGCTGTAATTAATTGAATGACAGTAATTACTGTTATCCATGGCACCAAAAAAAACAAACAAGAAAGCTCAAAAAAGGGAATAAACAAGTTTACTGCTTATGACCTGTGATGTTTGTAAAAAGTGGCTGTGTAAGCCTAGCCATAAATGAACTAGAGTATATCTTCTCACAAAAATGACCAGACATTAGGGCCATGAATGAAAATGCCCAGTTTGCAAAGGTATCACCAGACCTGGTTTTAGTGAAGCAAAGATACAGAAAATTATCAGTAAGTTCAAGAACCACTTCAGCCCATTATTGCTACTGTGCAGCATGGCTATTATCAAACCGCTTTATATGTACACATCATAAATGTAGCTAACTAGTTGACTATTGAAAAACAATCAAGCATATGCAAAAGGGTAAAATGGCAATCTGGCCAGCTAGTGATTTGAATATATGTATAAACAGGAAAGGAAAGTAGAAAACTAAGAGTGTCTGTCAAGGAAACCTAACAATTTTCATTTTAAATGGGAGGGACCAGCAAGTTGGCAAAATTTTGCTTTGGGAAGAAGGATGGACTGATGATAAAGAAAATGTGTTTATATAATCCAAATGTTTAGTTGGTCTGAAGTAGCAACAAATTTAGATCTTATATTCCATATTATTTTTTACGATGATGGAAGGGGGGGGGCTAGATATATCTCTTCCTGCTTTACCCTCTTAAGATGGGAGTTATGTTCTTTGTATAATATCAAAGTGAATTATATATAGACAACCCAAATGTAGCCAACTAGCTGGCTATTTTTAAAAAACAGTAAGTGGATATAAAGGGATAAAATACCTAACTTGCCTGCAAGTGAAATGAATTTACATATACACAGGAAAGGAAAGTAGCAAGCCAGGATAGTATGACAGTGAGGGCTATCAATTCTCTTTTTGAAGGGGGGAGGGTATCCAAGTGTACCTTATGATGGTTTGGATATCTATTTCAAATCCCCCTATAGTTACCTGCAAAGACAATCTTTAGGCTAACCCTATGAAAGCTGGTTGGAAGTGACCTTATGGATGACCAAAGAAATTACAGTCTGACAGCCTGTCAAAGTTCCTGGCAATGGCAACATTAGACCCAGTGAAGAACAAGTGCTTGCACTGGACTGAAGCAGATCAAGGAGGCAGATGTCACTCTATATGTTGAGCACTGTCTGGTAGGAGACCTATGTCAAGTCAAATAAGTCAATGGAAGGCAAGCAAGTTGGCAGAATTTTATTTAGGAAAAGGGCTGGATTGATGTTTACTATAAGGCAAAACAAAAAAGAAGCTCACCAAAATTAGACATATTACTTGGGAAATAAAAAATGATTGAAAAATTGTAATATCTCAAGATTATATATAAGTTCTTTTGATAGCTGACAAAACATATTAACTGTTTTTTCTTTATAATTGAACTACACTAATTATCATTTCTCACCTGGTGGTAGCCAGGAAATGTAGGAAATATACAATTGGGTTATATTTCTGCAAATTAGAATGGTTTGGAGGAGAATATAATGGATGGCTTTCAACATTTGTTAACTAGACATATTATTTTTCAGCATTGCCTATTATGAAGTAGGCTAAGAATTGTTTTTTCATAAGTTTCCTTCTCAATGACCAGAAGAAAAATGATTCAAAGAGGTGAGCCCCATTGTGTCTGTGTTTGACTCCTGGATTAGTAAAGTATGCTAAGCAAAAAGCTTATCTTTGGAAAATTTACAAGAACCATTCCACTCCTGGACAACATCATCATTAAAAAGAGTATTAAAATATATTTAAGTCAGCAACACATAGGGTTAAAACAGATTATTATAATAGAACATTTTCAGAGTGCATGAAAGCTATAAAAAAAAAAACATGGATGATTATTTATTATGCTGTTAAGCCTGGTCATTTACCTTCATCATTATAAACAAAGCTCAAGCTAGATGGAAAGGATATTGATAAAAAAAAAGAAATAAATCAGGGACTTGCATTGTTTTTGCTTCAATTGGCTGTTTGACAGCTAATTCTGTACCTGAGTCAAGATTTTATAGTGATTTTACAACATATTTGGGCCATTCTCATTTGGCAAAAATTTTTCATGAGCATTAATTAAGCTTTTGTCCAAACATTCTACTGAACAGGCTTGTATTGGCCTTCTCAATTTTGTGAATAATGCTTTAGACTTGTAGAAAATTGTAGTGGCAACTTTTTTGAATGAGAGAAAAGGTTTTGATAGTTTATCTCACTTAATTCTTCTTACAAAATCTTCATATTTTGATGTTTGGGAAGAACCATTAGAATTAGAATGGTTGTAATCTTATCTTCATGGCCAGTTTATTTCTTTTGATCCAGGGTCTGATATTAAGGCTCAAGTAGACTTTTGAATTACCAAGGGTCTATTCTTGCTCCTTTGCTTCACATTGTATATGCCAATGACATGTATTGGGCTATGAGAAATGTTCCAAGGTCTATTTGTTATAACATATGTTACCCAGATGAGTTGCAGTATCCTAATTCAATATATATTGAACCAAATATTGATTTATTTGCATTTGCTGATGATAGTATGCTTGTTTGTGCTGAGCAGGATCAAATTAATTTGATAATAAAGCTTTAAATACTGATAAACAGAGCTTATGAGTGGTTTTAAGCAAATTGTCTATTATTCTAAGTTCCAAAGGTATTATTTCTAGATCACAAAATATGTTTTCTAGGTTTCTAGGATTCCTTGTTGATGAGAATCTTTCATTTATATATCATATCAACCTTCCCTGATTATAAGTGTCAAGGAACTTAGGTATGATATGTAAGCTAAGTTATATTTTTCCGGGATGTATTTTAAAGCTTCTTTATAATTCTCATACAGCTGTACATAAATTACTCTTCTATTGTTTGGATGAGTACTTTCTCATCCCTGTTAAAACCACTCTCTCTTCTTCATTAAAAGGCCCATCAGTTGTTTCAGATACAAAACATTATGTCAACAAATTCTCTCCTTAGGTTCTCTTCATAGTATTTCCTATCTTGTGCTTTTTTTTGTTTATAAATATCTTTATGGTCAACTTCACTCTGGTTTTTTGAATTTATTAAAACCCCAAGTTAGTGTAAATCCTCATGGAACTTGTAACTCTGAAGTTTTACTGGTTGTTAGAACTCTAACCATGAGGTCAGATTTTAGTCCTATATATGCATGTAGGGTCTTCAAAAGATTAATGGAGTAATTTGGGTTAGTTTCTTCTTTCTTTCTCTTTTTATATATAAATATAGGCTAATAATATTATATATTTGCCAGTCCAATTGAGTGGAAATAATTAAAAAAAGGGTTTGATATAGGCTAACTATTTACATTTTTCAGTTTTTGTTTCTGTTATTTTTTTCCTCTACATGTTTATTCCCCTTACCTTGTATTATAAATATTGATGGATATGATTGTTATGTTTTTTTCCAGATGTTCACAGGCCATGGAGCCTTTTGTGGGGATGTTAAAAGAGAAACATGTGTGGATTATTTAATATTAATAAAGTTGGAGTTGAATGGCTCTAATTCAAGGCTTATACCTATTGCTCGTTTTGCTTAATAGTAGGCTACTTCCTCAAAAGAGCTGCTCTCATTTAGTGAATTTTTTAAGTTTATGAGGCAATGTAAAGCCTTTTGATTAGCCTAGCCAAAATTTACCTGGGGATCTTCCATAGTTGCTAGAGGATTTACAGCAACAACGTTTGGATCTTCCATAATGAGCTAAACTCTTTTACTTCTTTAAATATTAGACCTATCACCTTCGAAGACAATCTTTCAGTGTTGCCATTCTGTAAACATATTACGTTGTGTTCGACCCCCCAAAGTGTGACTTTTCACAGGAAAATTGCTTTTCGGGGCCAGCTGAACTATATATATATAGCACTGGATTTGAGAAACAAATAAAAATGATTTATAAAAATGACTGGATTTGAGAAACAAAATATCATAAGGAATCTAGTGTCTCTGGACAAATGTTTGAATCTAGACGACACTTTTCTATATCAAGCATTTCAAAGGAAAACAAAGGAAAACATTTTCTCAAAGAATGCTAAATAGTTTAATGAGAAATGAGTCTCCAGAATTAGACTATTGTATGCAACTTTTACATAGTGGCCAGGATGCATTTACTAAATTTATTGATATATTAACTGAAACAAAACAAAATAATATAGTGGATTTGCTTTTGATTGCTACATAGACGGCTTTTTTGGCGAGGTGACAAGAAATAATTAGGAAAATCATGTCTAAACATATTTTGTGACGTCACTTCTCCCCCTAGAAGAATTAAACTTTCCATAGTCAATTTCTTTGGATATGAGACAGTCAACATGGGCTACATTAGAACAGTCAACATGGGCTTCTCCAATTTGATGTAGGAAAGTACTGTGTATTACACCTTGGACCCAATAGCCCAATGGCGAACTACACGATCTACAACCCGACCACCAAAGTAAGAGAGCAACTAAAGAACAGAACAGAAGAAAGAGATCTAGGTGTCATTATTGATGATAAACTTAAAATTCACAGCCATGGCCAGCATGTTGTTTCCCGTGCAAGCTCCAATCTTGGACTATTAAAACGAACCATGAACAGCAGACAGGTATCTATATTTATAAAATTATATAAGGCTCTCGTCAGACCTCATTTCGATTTTGGCATGTGTCTTGCTGGTCCTTCTTATCAACAATATGTGAGGCTCATCGAAAACGTGCTGAGACGAGCAATAAAATGCATAAGAAGTCTAGTATCAGCCTCATATAAGGACCGCCTCAATTACCTCGAACTACCCACTCTGGTTTACCGACCCTTTCGCAGCGATATGATGCTTACTTATAAGCTACAGAACGAAAAGTCAGCAATCTTTGCCGGCAATCTCAATAACAGCCAGCACAACATAAGAAGACACTCCAAGAAGCTACCAAAGTCAAGCTCCCGATCTAAAACTCGCCAAACATTCTTTTCGAGGAGAGTCATAAATCATTGGAATAAACTGAAAGATTCAACTGTCAGTGCCCCTCCATCCAGTCCTTCAAAGACCAACTTGACAAAAAGTGGGAGAAGAAGCAGTGGAGGTTTGACTGGCAGTCATCGACTCAAGAGCACTACAGGTCTTGAAGACCTTAAAGCTCTCAGATGGATTAAGGTAAGGTAAAATGTTTTACACATGTCCATTATGCTTGTAAACATTGGGTAGCTGGTGATCCTGTGAGAATCGTACTTTTTTATGACTATAATGAAAAGTGTAGATTATGCAATCCATGCTAATTGCATAGAGGGTAAGCAGTGCAAATTAAAGGCAGTAATTCCTGTTTTGAAGAGTTTTGTGACTCTCAGATTAGAAGTTTCCTATACTCCAATTGTCACTATGATAAATGTGGTCAATGGAAAATACTTACCCTGGCATGACTGCAAAAAACCCTAAACGTGATTTCAGTTTATTTTTGAGAGACTGGTATCGTCGTGGTTTTAAACTGTTTTGGGAAGAAGAACCTGGTCTACTCTTTAAATGCTGGAACAATATAAGAGTCTGGTTTCTACGACATCACTGTAAAGATACAGCTTACTATGGTTACAAACCTATTGACTTTTATTTGGCTCTTACAGAAAGTGATTCTTCATATTAGAATTTTGTGTGCCAAATTGCTTCAAATTAGCAAATTGAAACATGCGAATTTTATAATAGGAATCAGAAGGGTACTATTGACTAAACGAAGATATTTAATTTAAAAAAAAGTTTTTGTTAACTGAAAGTAAGGGTCAGCATTGAAACTTAAAACAAACAGATATTATTCCGAATATGAAACTGTTGTCCCCGCTCTTTACGCTAAAGTGTTTTATTGTTTTAAAAAGTAAAATTGTGAGAATGAGTCAAACTTAAGCATGTAGACTGGGGCATTAAGGAGAAGACAGTCCTTTCATGTACAGAATAATTTCTGTTCGTTTTAAGTTTTAATGTCGCTCTTTACTCTCAGTTAAAAGAAACTTTATTTTATTTAATTTCTGGACGTTTTTTGAATTAATGCAGGTTTTGATTTTGGCTCAACACACATGAATTATTAAAACGAAATTTGCATATTAATTTTGCTTTTTTGGCTAAATGGCTTTCTCAAAGTTTTGATCAGACGGTTTTGAGAAAAAAGGATAGGGGAGGGGTTCTAGTTGCCCGCTACTTGTTTTGGTCCCTTAAAAGGCCACTAGAATTTTTCATTTTATTTACGAACATTTTTATCAGTAATAAATATATTTAGCTTACAAAATAATTTTACATAACCAAATTCTATATTCGTATATTTTTATTATGTACATAAGGGGTTCGCCCCTTTGTCAATACCTCGCTCTCTACACTAAAGTTTTAATTTGTTCCAACTCTTTAAGAATGACCCCTGAATCATAAAGGCCGTTTAATTCGAATAGATAGGTCTTTTCAAATTACCAAAAATAGTTTAGTGTAGAGAGCGAGAAAATGAGATGGGGACGAAACCCTCATATTCGTTAACACTTCTTTCGTTCGAAGTTTTAATGTTGCTCCTTACTTTCAATTGAACAAACTTGTTTTTTTTTCTATTTAATTTCTGAATGTTATTGAGTTATTGCAGGTTTTAATTTTGGCTCATCGTAGATGAGCATTTAAACAAAATTTGCCAATTAATTTTTTTTTTTTGGCTCAATGGCTTTCCCAAAGTTTTGACCGGAGGATTTTGAGAAAAATGGGCAGGAAGGGGGCCTAGTTGCCCTATATTTTTTTTCTGTTTTTTTAGAAAGTCCACTAGAGCTTTTAATTTTATTTTAAGATCGTTTTTTATTAGTAACAAATATACGGAACTTACAAATTAACCTCCGCAATAAACTTAAATTTTTATATTCATATTTCTTATATGAGGGGGTTCACCCCCTCGTCAATACCTCACTCTTTGCACTGAACCTTGAACTTTGCTCCATTTCTATAAGAATCACCCCTGAATCACAAAGGCCATTTAATTAGAACAAATAACTCTTTTGAAATTACTAAAAATACTTTAGCGTAAAGAGCGAAGCACATAGGAGGGGACGAACGCCCACATAAAATAAAAAAATCACCAATGCAACAGCACAAACACAGAAATAAACGCACATCAAAGAACCAAACATAAAAAATATAAATTATAAAAATAAGAATAAATAATAAATATTAAATAATAAAAATCATATAGAATTTAATAAATAATAAATAATAGATAATATTGAACATTTTTTTAAGCCATATAAACAAAAATGAAAGACAGGAAGAGAGTTGAAGACTGTTTTCCTAGCTTAGTAATTAATATAGATCACTACTTGAACGAGGCCTGAACCCTATTCATCCATCCATTTACATAGGTCAAACAGCATACCCACTCACGATTAACCGCAAAGAATAATCCATGGACAGGCAGTCGTGTTGGAAGTAAGTATAAGTCGTCATATACCGAATATTAAAACAATAAATAAGACAAGTAATCCAAAGGTGACCATCCAACACAAGGGCTCATTAGGAGAATACACACTTGACTATTTGGTTTCGGTGCGTTACATTCTCTACCCATGCAAGTGGCGTTCCTACTAAAAATTACCAATGGTATCCCCGTGCTAAGTATCGCCCCCAAAATATATGCCTATTAAAAAAAAATATGAAACAATCAAATAACTCCAGAACTAACTTATCTTACCTTAGTTTTGGCCCTCGTGTATTTATGTTAGCCTGAATGATCATAACTATCCACATTGAATATTAATACTGAACTATTGGTAAAACATTTTTACATTATTTTCAAATCTTCTCTATCGATGTAAATGTAACATAAATAAAATTCAAGGAAATGAATGCAAATTAGACCTTTTGAGAATACAACATATGCAAACTCAGCCGGTAATCCACTGTCAAAGATCAGGGACCCACCATTCTCAGTGGCAAGGAATCTAAATCAACCAAAAATTTCACAAATTATTTTAAGATCATTCTTTCGGTATTTACTTAAAAGTTCATTATAATGAAAACTAGATTTTTCAAATTCCCAAGTTAATTTATTTGCAGAGAAACTTCTTAAAATCAATTTTTGGCTTAAAATTTTACATCTATTTTTAAAATCAATATAACTACTACAAATCATTGCATATCTAAGTAATTGTTAGTAACATGCTGAGTGTGTGATGTTTGAGTATATATTACTTTCGAGGGAAGGGAGATTAATCACTTCAAAATCAAAATCGTCCGTTTTATTATACATTTTAAAACCCATTTTGTCATTATCAGAAATATTAATGTTCAAATCTAAAAAATGATCTTCTAGACCGGTGCCATGACTAGGTTCAAGAGTCAGCTGTGATGGATTAATATTTTTAAAAATATCAATAAATTCCAAACAATTTAAAACCAAAATATCATCTAATTATCTTTTAGTATTTGACAAAGCATGTTTAAATTATTTGGATTATTCTTATCCATCATATATTTATATTCGAGTTGCCTTAAAAACAAGTCAGCTAAAAATGGGGGGAAAACAATGTCTAAGCTATAACATCTCGAACTCATTGTAGTGTAAAAAGCAGTTTATCCATCTGGCTTTTTCATTAAAAGTGTCGATTTTTAAGAACCTCTTAATAGATAAAAGGAACAATTTCTTAATGACGGTTATTAAGTTTCCTAACACTACATTATGTGATAGATTAGTATACATTGTCACAAAATCGAAACACTCGATTCATTTAGCCAAAACCATTGTTAAAGAGATCACCTGCAGTGAATTGTTAACACTCAAGTAAGGATTATAGCTCTAAAATTTTTTTATACCAGAACAATAGGTCTTGAATTTATTTATAGTTTCCTTTATAATGAAAGAGTGGTCAGTGGCAACAATTCGAGTTGGACATCTTGCTGCTTCGGCAATAAACCGTGGCTTAGGGGGATTCTTATGAAATTTTACAGTTAATTATAGGAAAGGGAACTTTTATCATTATCATTAATTCTAATATTAGATTTTTTAAACAATATTTCTTCTGTTTTTTTTTCAATTTAATTTTCAATTTCTAATTTTACCTTTTCATAGACATAGGTCGTACCTAACTCCCTTGTTAAGACATCACAGTACATCTTCTGACAAATGATGGCAAAATTTTTATTAGCTTTATCAACCGGTACAATTAAAAATTCATTCTGCAGATTAGCAATTGCTTATTTTATCCTAGCATTAAAAAATATCGATTTAATGTTACTGTTTTTAAGTTAGCATATATTTTATTTCGTATTCTACTAATAATTAAATTCTTCCAACTTTGAAAACTGTCTTTAGTTTTATTCTCGTTCTTGCACCACTTATCAATAAATAAATTAGAATCATTTTCTAAGCTACCATGAATACTTGATGGTTTCAAATAATGGGAAAGACGGATTTAGTCCTCAAAGACATAGTTATTAGATTTTTTGAATATGCTGAATAAACTACTATTATTAAACTGCTACTATTAACAATGACAAGGGTATTGTTAACGTTTTGAATATGGTCAAGAAAATCCGAGGATATGCAATAGAATTTGTGTTTGGACATGCGAGGATCCAAATTGAATATATTGATTATTTAATTTATATTCAAGGTGCCAAGTCTAATAGAACACTGCCATTAGGGGCAGATTTAGCATTAGGTTTCAGATTGATTTAGCAAGATTAATGTAACACTATTTTCCAATGGTTCAGCAAAGGTACACTCTAAGCATACAGTTCCCGTTTGAACAATAGTCATATCTTGAATGCCGGACAAATCCAATACAATGATAACGTGAGATTTTGCAAGCGTTTCTTCGGTTATAATATTTTCAAATAGTTGCGAATCTAGATCTAGAGATTGCATTGTCATATCATTTAAGTTCTTGTAGGATTTATCAAAGAATAAATTGTACAGTGCAATTCCATTTACCTTACATACAGGAGATGAAAGTAAAGAAGCACTTTTTACAAGAGCCAAATATAGTTTTGAAGGAAATTCACTATTAATAAATGATGAATCAGTGCAGTTACACGTATCCGTAGCAATATGTCGTTGATTTGGGATTGTATGAGGGATGAGAAAATTGATGTAATTTCCACTAGATCTTAATTTTTCAATTGTCAAAGCAGCAGAACTCATAAATTGTAACGAAAAGATTGATCACGCGGGCAGCTTCAGTTACCTTGTTAGTATTATTAGTGAAGACGATGGGAGCAGTGGAGACGTTGAAATTAGAATAGCCAAGGCACAGGGTGTTTTTTCGCAATAAAAAAAGTTTGGAAGAAGAGGAAGATAAGTTTGCAAACCAAATTTAGAATATTGGAAGGTACAGTGAAGAAATTGGTCAAATATGGCTTTGAAGAATGGGCGCTCAGAAAAGCAGATGAAGATTTACTAGACGGTTTCCAGTTAAATCGCCAACGGATTGTTTATGGTGCCCCGCTGACTGATAGTATTTTAAAAAGAAGACTGTTTGAAATACTATAAGAGTAAAAAGTGTGGTTCAATCCTGCTTTCTAGGGCTAAAAGGAAATACAGGTTGAGATCGTTAGGGCAAATTTTGTGGATAAAGACTGACAGTTCGCCGAAGATTGTCCAGTTTGGCCAAGAGTCTAGGGCTAAACAAACAGAAGGCCGTCCTCGTCTGGGGTGAAAGAATATCATAAAGAAAGAATTAAAGGAATTGGAACATCTTGGGATAATTTATAGAGAGATGCTCTGAATTGATTGGGACGGACAAGGAGCGAGTATATCTGTGTACACACCATATCAATAATCGGGTTTTCTCAGAATTTTTTCCACAATTTTGTATTGCATTCGTTAAAAGTGTTGTTTTACCAGACATTGATGGTCCGCAGAGAAATGATCTGAATGGTGTTCTAAATTAATATATATTCTTCTAATCTCAAAATACAACCGACAAAATTTAACCTCCATCGGTAAAGTAAATTGTCAAAAAATAAAATACATTTCATTAAAATATAATTAAATAAACTACGATTTTCATAAAAAGACAACATAAAATTGAAACTTGAATATATTTGCATAGGCAATAAAAAACTCTTCGGTATGCCACCGGGTGGGGGTCGGGCTGGGCTGGAGGGTTCGGCGGAAAAAACGTTGGTCGGAAGGCGCTGCCAGGGTTGGTTGATAGCACATAAAACAATATCATAATGTTATACACATTTTAAAACAACGATTCCGGTTCGCGCAAAAATAAGTAAATATGAATATATAAAATAAATGAAAAACAAACACATTGCTGAGCTGGACACTGCCGAGGAAGAGGTTGAGAAAAAATGGGCCCTCATCCCACCAACTATTGAACTTTCTCCAGAACGAGACACCGTCTATTCTCTACATAAACATTTCGATCTGAAGTGAGATAATGACCGTGAGTAGGCACTTTCTAACCGTCCGCGCATACATAAACTATGTCCGATACTGTCGAAATAATGTTTTTTTTATTCAAACCTTATAGTTTTTAAACTTTAAAGAGCGAATTGCATTGACCTTCGCTCTTGGAACTAGATTATTCTCTAAACAATTTCTATAAACACTCATATTGAAATTCTCCTTTATATAGTATAAAGGCATCCCCTCGCAGACTTTTTGATATTCTTAATGTGTTTTTGCATACAGTACACCTTCGGACCTGCAAGCACACCGTGGTATATCAGGTCACTCAAAGTCTCGGATTTTAAAAACAACTTATTTGGGGCCTGGTGCTTTACTAGTTCCGGGTAAATGGACTCGTCCATTTGGTGTAGTCCATTCGGGACCAAATGTGTATACTATCTTCCGAATCGTCTAATAAATTTTCAGTCTTAACTTTTGACACTAACAGATTGGTATCCCCATAATATATTCGAACTTGTCCCTTCCAAACCACTGGAGCTTACATACATTTTAATAAAATTCCAGCATAAGTTTTTTCGACATTTCTAAAATGGGAGGTCCAAACGTTTTTAGCAAATTCATAATTGACAGCTGTGCATTGACAATCGTGAAGTCAATTATAAAACGCTTCTATATGCGGCAATTTTTCCTCATATAGCCTCGAGATGGAATTTTAGAACATTTCATCACCTGGAAAGGTGTTTGAGGAGAAGTAAACTATTGAAATCGTCACTTTTTTGTACTTGATGAGTTGACTAAGGGATATGGGGAAGAAACTACATGAATCTAGGAAATGGATTTTATTCAAGTATGTTTTGCCATATTCAATCATTTTCCATTTAAATTCTCAGAGCAGCAAGTTCCCAGATGATTTGGGTGTGATGTTATAAGAAAAAGACCATCTACCCAAGTGTCATCTACAACTTCACCTTTCTGCAAACGTGCCAGCACTATTAATATGAATTTCAAATCTTAGTTTGAATTGTGCATTTAAACAGGTAGAAATATTGCTGCCTAACATTTGCATTTTAAGATTGATGTGCCACCCCCCGAAAGTTACTCCCTCCCTATAAAATAGGGTTACTTAAATGTTCATGATCGTGGACTTTCATATCCTCACTACCCTAAACAAATTTTTATTACAGACCCAACACATATCACTATTTTTAATGGCCAACTCGTCTTCTGGAGATAGAGCTATTGGATAATTTGTATTGCGCAGCCTCAAAATTGACTTATTGGCTGTTTTAATAAGTGCAACCATAGCTGTGCCTACACAATCTTCCCCACCAAATGTCTCAAATACCTCTACAAATTGCATAGTATTGCTCGAATATCTTTGCCAGTGAGCAAAAGAGACCGAAATGACTTCATGTTCTTGAAGACGATTGGAGTTTGATGGAACACACACGTCCATGAATTTAATCTTGATGTCTAATTCCACCTTGTCACTCTACAAGAGTGAATTCCGGAAATTGTTAAACCGCAAGATGGCATGGTCACCCAAAACTGTTTCCACAAATGGGCACCCACGACGCTTACAGTGGCTAAAGTGGAGTTTCAATTTTAACTCTTTGTAAAATCTAGAGAGACTCATTGGACAATAATAGCGTGAAGTGTAATCTTTCCCTTGACTTGAAATCCCAATTAATGTGGGAGAGAGGAAAGAAATGAACCGAGTCCAATTGAATCAGTGTCTTTGGCAGGCTCGTAAAGAAACCATAACCAGTGTTTCACCGATTCAATGGAAGGAGCACTTACTGAATGTATTACCCCTTTTTTATCTTTATTTTCCTCCCTCTTCATATACGGTATCATACTGTAATACTGAAACCCCAATCTTTAAATCCTCGTTGGCATTTTCAAAACTATATATCCCCTTAAATGTTACAGGAAAATGTCCCTTTAAACAGTTAAAATCTATTTTTGGAAACTCTACCCCTCCCCACCCCTATTAATGGCCAAATTGTCCAAATGCGTCTTAGTTGCATCCTGAAATGGCTTATGCCCTGCAACGAGGACTGAATACTTGAAGCACTCTAAGCCCATATCAAAACAAAAATGCTTTAAACCTCTACAGCCCTTTAAATCAGCATTATATTTTCTAAAATTACCCTCCCAAATCCCACCTCTTAAAACAAGTTCGTTTTTAAATTTTGTCATCTTTAAACCGAAACTTTCTGTAAAGAAAACTACCGGCCCACTCCCATCTTCATTATGATTCTCCACCCTATCTACTCTGCACAACGCCCTCAAAATTATGCAAGTCCGGTGAAGTATCTTCATTTCCGTTTGTTGGTAATGCGAGTACACATAACCCGTCTTTTCATTTAAAAATATTTTTGTTGCGATGGATGATTTCACAGTGTTCCTACCTGCCACCTCCCGAATGTGTTTTTCGAGAAATGCCCTAATCTTGCTGACATAGGATTGGGCTACGTCCAAGAGCTCTGTATCGATACTACCCCTTGTAAAAGTATTGAAAGGGCCTCATAACTCAGCTCTAGAAACATGAATTTCCGCAAAGCGGTATTTACTAAAAATAAATCGGGTAACAAAGGGGATGAGCTGGCACCACTTTGTTCTAGTTCTCTCATATCACTGTTAGGGACAGGAACCTGTTCTTTCGGTATCCTCTTGACCTTGGTAGGTGGCAAAACTATGGGTTCTATAACTATCTTAGTTCTATGACTATCTACCTTTGTTCTTCTGCCCTAGGAATGACGCATGGAGAAATAATAGATAGACTTATCTATTAACAAATGAACTAACATGTTTTTTTTTATACAATCCTCATAAGGGGGTTAATACCAGTTTTGCCTCTAACTCTGTTGGGCTATCTTTCTTAGTTTTTTCTGCAATTAGCCATGGCTTGATGTCCGCAACTATTCAATTTTCATTCAAAATCAACGGAGTGTGCTACGTCGACGGGATCCGTATGGATACTGCTACTTGTAATAGTATTGAAGGGGTCTCCTACCTCAGCTCTATCAATCAATATTTCAATCAATCAATATTTATTAATTCAAATAAAAAATATGCAAAAACAATATTATGCCCCAACAGAGAGCAGAGCTCGTAAGGCTGGGGCAGCACAAATGCATAAAAAACACAGCGTCTCGTCATACTAATAATTCCAAAAGGAGAGAGAAAAAACTAAGACAAATAAACCATACGAGAGAAAAAAACATACAAGGTAGGAAATCAGAGAGGAGGCCACCCCAGCGCAAGAACACCACAGCAAAATACATACTAAAATCTATTAATAATCAATCCCGACATCGAGGCAAAGAATTATTTTCGAAGTATTTTTTTTTTCAAAGAAAATCGACCTGTGAAACTTCGGGACATTTCTACTAATTTAAGTTTATTTGCAATATGAGGAATTTGGTATTTGATTGAGAATCTAGCTCTTTCTGATTTGATTGGCGGAAGGTGATACTTCTTGGAGCAGATGCAGGGGGCAGGAGAAGTGGGAGTCCCAATTATACCCAAATCATGGAAATAATTTGCTGAGGATTGGATATCATATCACATTGTCTTATGCACGTCCTTCAACTGTTTGAGATTAAGTATATCGAGAAAAATATATAAAGTTTGGGTTTTTGACAGATTTTTAAGTCTCGGAGGGCGATGAACAAAAGCACCCAGAATTCTAATTGCTTTATTTTGAATTATCTGAAGAGGTTGCAGATGGACAATAAATGTGTTGAGATAAACTATGCGGCAATAATTAAGATATGATTCAATTAGAGAATGGTATAAAACTTTAAGGATGGAGAAAGAAAACACCTGTTTCAATCTGTGAAGACAACCTAAGTGATGGGCAAGTTTCAATCTCAAATAATCAGAATGCTTACGGAAAGATAAAAGCTCATCGAGAATAACCCCAAGGTAACGAAATGAATGTACTCTTTTTATCCTACTTTGATTTACAATTAACTCATCTATGGTAATTTTATTTATCGTCCGTTGTGACCACCCGAAAATCATGAAATCAGTTTTAGAAAACTTCGGAGCTAGGCAGTCACACGCAAACCGTTTATTCAAAGATTTCATTGCTGTCACCATTTTCTCAACCAACAAAGATGGGGTTTTAGCTTTTACTGTTTCAATTTAAAGTTCAAGGTGAATGCATCTATCTCAAAACCGGATATTTATGAACGAAATCAAACGAATAAGCTTTCTCAGTGATCTTATGGATATTAAATTTTAATCCCAGTGAAGCTAGTAGGATTTTGAAAAATTTGGCAAAAGATTGGTTTTAATTAAAACTTGTCTGACTGGTTTACTCCAATTCCATTGCTGGATAAAAAGATAAATAAGGAATTAATTAGAACTTTGATTGATCGATATTTCTGATTGAAAAAGAGAGTAAAGAGTATATAAAGAGAGAGAGTTGTTAACTTTGGGAACGGTAGAAGCGCCGCATTACCCGATAATAAGCGAGCAGAAGAGGGGAATTTTCTTGTCGCAAGGGCCGTTGTACCTGCCGGGAGTGGTTTCTCCCTTAAACTGCGGGGATCAGGTAGCAAGAAACTACGCTGCCCTCACTTATTATTGACATTGCGAAAATGGGTGATAACCTAGTGCGGAATGCAGTGCTGAATTTTGTCTCAAGAGCTATGATAGCAGGTGTAAAAACAAATGTTTTTACTAGGCAAGGACTCGAGTTTTTCAGCCGTGAAGCGATTCTAGAAGCTAATCCGTCTTACTCAGTAGTCTTGAAAAAGCCTCCTCCTGCCGTTGCTACCGCAGAAGAAAGGAAAAACTTCCTGTCGAATATTTGTGGTGATGCTTTGAATGATGACGATTTTGAACTCCGCCGAGGGAAGTACGAATGGCGCCTCGTAAGTAAGAACAAATCTAAAGCAGCAGTACTAGCAACATCTATTAACAAAAAATCGCCTGAAGCACTGGCAATCGTTAAAACTCCCACTTTCATCGGTATGATCAAGTTTGTCCCAGCTCAAATTAATGGTGACGAGCTTAAAAGAATTATACCGAATTGTGAAAAAGCTGATCAATGTGGCAAAACCAGATCCTTCAAATTATACTTCTCATCCCGCCAGTATCTGAACCACGCCATAAAAAACCTTCCTAAAATTGACTTGGAGCGGTACCCCATCGAGGAATTTATCTTTCTCCCAAAGCGCTGTTTTAACTGCCAGAATTTTGGTCATATTTCTGCTAATTGCTCTAGCCGGCAAATTTGCTCTCGATGCGGAGAAGTAGGTCATAGTTCTAGCACCGACCAGTTCTGTGGAAACCCTATAGCACGCGCCCTCTGCAAATCAAAACGCCACACTTGCCATTCCTTCAAGTGCCCCAAAATAATAAAAATCGTCAATGAGCTGAAGCGGCCCAATGTCTAATAGCCCAGCCTGTGTCAAAATTGCGTCATGGAACATGAACGGAGGAGTCCCCAACAAACCCGCCATAATTCAAAAATATTCTGCAGACTGTGACATTATGTTTATACAAGAATTTATGCTCTCTCCTCACAATATTTCTCTCCTAATGTTCTCGCACGAACTTACTTTTTACTTCGAGCCGGCAAAAGTTTGGTCTTTCGGACGCCCCTCCGGTGGCTTGGAAATTATTTGCCACCCGTATATTGAAAGTAAGGTGCTATTTACGCATGATCACTTCTTGGCTATATCTTCCGGCAGTATCGCATTCTTCAACGTATGTCTTCCTTCAAACTACCATGATGACAAATCGGAGCGAAAGTTTATGAACGCAGTTCACGAACTAGCGAAGTGCCTGAAGTCTGTGACCCAGAGAGATTTGCATTGCGTAGTCATGGGGGACTTCAACTGCAACCTTCTTGACAGCAAGTGTGCCCGTAGTCAGCTTCTAAACGGCATATTTGATGACAAACTTATCATCCTCCCAAAAAACAGTGATTACTCCTACGTTCATAATTCTGGGTTCGTTTCGAACATGGACCATACGGCCTGCTCTAAGAATATTAACGGAAGTGTAACTGTTCTAAAATACGCTGTCTTCGCTGATCACTTACCCCTGCTACCATCTCTAAGCATAAAACCAGCTCTGCGTCAACCCAAGAACGACAAGTGGAAAGTAGTAAGTGAATGGGATAAAATTAACACTACTTTGTATCATCAGGTGCTGAACTCACTTCTTGTAAAGATTCGAATCCCCTTCCATTTACTCCAAGTGAATTCGAATTTTGATCCCGCGGATGCAAGAGTACTCATCAATATATTTTGTGCCGAGATTACTCACTCGCTTCTCGTAGCTGAAGTCCTGTTAACTCTAACATCCAGTCCTGTTAACTCTATCCATTTATGGACTAAACGAAAATTTGACAAGCAACTGAAAGCTCATCGTACCAAATTAAAAGAAGAGTACTCCTCCAGAATCGTAAGTGACCCAAAACTAATATGGAAAGCCCGGTTGAGCGAACCGGTCACGGGAAAACCCCATGATTTGATTAGTGAAAAAGATTGGGAATCGTACTTTTCCAACGAATTCAGTGCCCCCGACCCAAATATGTTTAATACCTTCGTAAACCGGCTAGAATCGGTATTATCCAGCCAGTGTGTCCCTGATTTTCTCGTTACTTACGGAAGCGTACATGAAGCTATTTTAAAGCTGAAGAAGAAAAACTCCCATGGTGTAGACTAACTGTGCGCGCTAAATCTGCTACACGGTACTACTATGCTTCTTGAATATCTGACGCTGCTATTCCAGATTATTTTCACCACTCGTATAGTGCCTGACTCTTTTTGTGTCCGTTTGCTCTCGCCCATCCTTAAAAAAGGGAAACCAACAGACCAATGCTCTTCGTACAGGCCAATCAATGTTGTTCCAGTGCTCTGTAAAGTTCTAGAGATCTTAGTCTCAAAAGAAATTCAATATTCGTGCCGAACGCCTGACCACCAGTTCGGTTTCCGACCGGGTCTGGGTTGTGCTTACGCTCTTTTCAGTCTTGCCGCTATTCTAGCAGATTCTCACAAATCTGGTGACCTTATAGTGATTGGTGCTTTTGATGTGAGTAGAGCGTTTGATTCGTCGATTCACGCTCAGGCCCTTTTAGCCGCTTACCAGCAAAGTGTAAACCTCCGTGTCACTAGCTACTGTACGATATGTATTGCCGTTTAAAAGCGCGTATAAAAATAGGTAACCGCATCACATCAGTGGTTGTTCCAGTAAAGAAAGGTGTCCGCCAGGGTTCATTACTATCACCAAGTTTGTACAATAACAGTGTTTTAAATGCCCAGGCATGTGTAAATGTTTCATGTATCTCCAAGAATGTCGCTACTTACATACGCGGACGATCTATTAAATCTAAGTCGGTCTATTAGTGGTCTGCAATCGAATTTCTCGATCTTGCGTGATGAATACCGAAAGATCGGCCCGGCTTTCAATACTTCTAAATCTGCAGTTTTTTTTTCAACGATAGTCCTTCTCAGCCTTAACACCTCCTACTGGGTAATGAGTCAATTACCGTTTCATCTCACGTCGTGTATCTGGGTTTACCCCTAGGCCGTAACCTTAATGAAACTCGTCTACTGCTCGTCAAACACGTCGAGAAAAAAATCTCTGCACCGCGTATGGGTCTAACGTCGACAGCAGACTCCTCTTATGCCGAAAGTATCTCGCGAAAATGTATAACGGTGTCGCACTGCCGCATATTCTATATATTGCGCCATTTCGAATTTATTAACTGACACCCAAAAACGCAAGCTCCGGTCCCTTTATTTTAGGTTCGCGAAGTTCCTGCTGCGATGCCCCTTTTGGACGAGAAATACTTATATGATTGATAAACACAGGATTGCAGACCCCAGTATCGCGGTAAACCGGTTGATTTCTATTTTCCAGGCAAAATGGAACCACCCCTGGCTTAAACATTTCTACAGTTCTTGATTATGTATTTTTCCATGTTGTGTTTTAAATTTCTCTCCGTTTTTCTTCTCTTTTTTTTTCTTTTATTGAATTTTTTTGTTTCATTTTACTCCGTTTTGTTCCATGTGAAAAATACGGGTAATAAATTCAATTCAATTCAATTTATTTATAACCTATCTACAAAAAGAGGGCGGAACGCCCTTAAGATGGAGTAATAAGAGAAAAAAAAGGTACAAATAAATACAAATCAACACAATCAAACAATTAAATAAGTAATGCTGACCATGGGTGAGACACTATCGACATAGAAGAACGAAAATCATGAAGCCTTTTATCAATAATAGATGTAGGAGAAACTAGGCGGAATTTGTTCACTAAGTAACTATTTCTAGTCCAAGGAGGGTAAAAAATATTTTACTTACTTACTTACTAATTTACTGTCACAGCCTATCATCTGCAAAAATTACTGCTAAGCTATTATCTTGGGGTAAACCCCTGGGAGGTCAATTATATAGATCAAAAATAGTATTGGCCCCAATACTGATCCCTGGGGGATTCCAACATCATCAATAACGATATGGCTTGATAGATTTCCATTTATTTCTACCTGAATTTTTCGATCATGCAGGTAAAGATTTTATTAGATCTAGGCCTTTACCTCTAATACCTGTGTTATTAATTTTTTCCATCAAGATTTCATGGTTTAGCGTATCAAATGCCTTTTTTATATCATCGAAGAGAGCAGACACATAATTATCATCATTTAGTGAATCATTAATCTCTAAGATTAGCGCAGCAATAGCTTGTTCAGTGGAATGACCCGACCTGAATCCAAACTGATTTTTAGTAAATAAAAAATAGGATACAATTCTTTTATTAAAATAGGATACAATTCTTTCTTGAATAATTTTTTCTAGAACCTTGGATATTGGAGAAAGAATAGCTATTTGGCGGTAGTTGCCTACATCTATCTTATCACTTTTCTTAAAAATTGGAATAACTCGTGCAGATTTCCATACTTCTGGAAAGATCCCTGATGCTATAGATGCGTTTAATATATGAAGCAATGGAGCATGGATTACACAAGCAAGTTCTTTCAGAATATTTGTGGAGAGCCCATCTAGACCTAAGGAATTCCCATGTTTTAACTTCGTAATTACTTTCTGGAATTTACCGAATGTAACATGGGCCAGGAACATGCTAGAATTTTCGGATGACTGTAGATAATCTTTATATGAACCAAATAAAGATTCAGGGGATTTCAGATCAGCAGTACAACTAAAATGGGAAAAGTAATTACAAAAATAATCTGCAACAACATCCTTCCCCTTCAATTCAACACCACTTTCATTCATGATCACTTCAGGATGTGATGTCTTAGTATTATTTCCAATTTTTTCCTTGATTAATTTCCATGTAGTCCGAGGTGAATTCGATTTTTCAAATGAATTTTCATAATAAATTTGTTCACTTGTTTTGAGAATTTTAACCAGCAAATTTTTATAATTTTTGAATCGCGGTACATTATGAGCTGAGGGGGATTTCATTTTTATCTTATAGAGTCGATTGTTTTCCTTGATAGATTTTAAAAGCGATAAACTTATCCAAGGTTTTTTGGGTGAGTTTCTTTTCCGGTAAGTAGCTCTAAATGGGCAATGAAGATTCAGTTTTTCGTTCAGAATTCGATAAAATACATCCAAAGATGTATTTGAATCATTCTCGTTAGTAACTTCACTCCAATCTATATCGCTTAGACTAGATTTCAGTTCATTCATTTTACTTTTGAAAATTTTCTCTTTTTCATAGGGTTTTCTTTATTAGCTATCTTTTGTGCTCTGAAGTCAGACATTAAAATACAATGATCAGAAGTATCTTCCATAACCATGAATGTAGCCTCACATGGATAAGGTGCAAAAATGTTATCAATCAGTGAAAAAGATGAATTTGTATTTCGTGTCGGAATAAAACATACTGGGCTCATACCATGTGAAAGGTTACATTCTAAAAACTGAAGGACATTTCGGTCAATCCTTTGCAGGCTTGATGGGAGGCATCCTATTAAGTCAATATTTAATTCCCCAAGGATAAAAAATGGCATTCGAAGATTTGATATCATGCTTAACATATTTTCAAATTTGTCAATAAAGTCTGCCATGCTAGATGAGGGAGGACGATAAATTACAGCAATTATTAAATTATTTTCATTATTTGTTAAAAAAATTCAACAATACAGCTTTCAAAAACCATCTCAGTATTCAGATATAGAAATTCTTTTCTCAGTCGTGCCAGAATATAATTTTTAACTAGTATTGCTAAACCACCTAGCTTTTTTTTATTTCTGCTTACGTGAAAGAATTGGATATCGCTAATATTAATTTTATTTGCGGAGTTTTCATCTAAAAATGTATCACAAACCCCAAGAATATCCGTTCCCGATTCAAATAAAAAATTTCAATCGTACCATGCCCACTCCTCCAACCACGACAGTTCCAAAAAGATATTCTCCTCATATTTTGGTTTTATGACCTATTTCATGAGAAAACAAATATTTTTTGGGGGGGGGACTAAAATAGAGTTTAAAATTTCATTATTATCGTGGGCTAGGGGAGTTTGGAATACATTAATAAAGAGAGCTGATTTTATTTCAAATTCTTCCAGTCGAGATGCTGGGATCCCATGAGCTTGATTAACCATTATCGTGCATTGACCTCACGGCAAGGAGTACCCCCCCCCATGCCTCTCCAACTGAAGAATAAAAGCACTAAAAATCACAGATAATTCAACATGAAATACGAAAGAAAAAACAACACGGGAATCCATAGACACTGTAAGTACCAAAATGCAACAACCAAGCAAACACTCTCTCCAAACTACAACTAAATTAACAAAAAAGAAAAAAGCACACAAAAAACTTTCTTCACTCGTAATTTTTTTACTACCCTTCATTTCATTCAAATTATCCCTTCGCGTGTCGAACCCAACCTTCAAACAAATCAAATACAGAAAATAACTGAAAAAAAGGAAAAAAGGAAAAAATTTCACTTTTCCATAGAACTTCCAAATCCACCCCTATGAATATCAACTCTATGAGGGATATGCGCCAAAACTGAATCCATAAAATCCTTATTTACTTTGTCAACAATCACTTTTAGAGGCTCAGTGTTTGGACACTGGCGTATACACAAAAGTGGTGGGATCAATTTCGTCACACAAACATCCCCACGATTAATTCCACTGTTGACTAATTTTAACCTCACAGCAAATAATTTTCTTCAAACTTCTCTAACCTGTTGCAGGGCATCATCTGTCATAAAGATATTAGAATGCTCTAAAATTTACTTGTTTTTCAACATCCTAGGGTTTTTCAGTATACAAATTCGGGGTTCTTTTTTTGCAAGTTCCGCTTTGATAAATTGTTTTTCGCGGTTAATGTCTACCACTGAATATTCAAAATCCAAATTCAAACAAATTCCATCAGTAATTACTTTTTCAAATGTTTTTTTAGCTGATTCTTCATCATTAACTGGGACATTCCAAAGCAATAAATTTTTTCAGTATCTCTGCTTTCTATTCTCATAGTTCTCCCTTTCAATAAAGATAACTCAGATGTTAAACGAACATTTTCTTCCGCTAATAGAGATAAATTATTTTTTATCATTTTTGAATCACTTTCAACAGTAGCTATTCTAAGTTTTAATTCGGAGCCTTCCTTTAGGGAGGTAGCAACAGAATTCTCAAGGTGTGATAATCGAGATTCGATGGACCTATCTGATCCAGATAAATCATTCGGAATTTCAGTGTTTGACTGAATTGTGGCCAAAATTGTGCTAATATTGTCAGCTAACGACCTCAGCGAAATATTTTCTACTCCTCTTGAATCGGGCGAGCTGGAGTCATTCAACTTTGAATTATCCGATGCCGATACAATCGCCATAGCTTGTTCTCTCCGTTTGACCTTCTTCCTTTTTCCAACCATTCTTAACAGTAAGTACAGCAACAAAAAGGGGTTGAAGGGGAAACAAAAATTGTAAATCACCTACCTTAAAAAGCTTTATCTAAGCTTTAAATATAACCACGGCAAGCAGCTTTAATCAATCTCAGTCCAGCACTACTATTATAAAAGCTTCAATTTTTCTTTTCCCTTTTTTTTCAATTTGTCATAGAAAATTCACTTCCATTATTTAATCTTCCGATCAATCTTGGCTAATAAATGAACAAAAAATACATCAAGGCAGGTACGGACGCGCGTTAGTCTATTGTTAGCCGGTCGAATTCATTTAGGTGATATTTTGTTACAACAGAATAAATTTAGTCTCTAATTGATTCAGAATATAATCCTTTTTCCACGCTTGTTCATAGACTGGTTATTAATCCTTTTGAGAGAATGAATAGGTCTTAACAGGTCAGAGACTGAAAAGCAACTGAAACACGAACATTCTGCAAACGGTGCGGAATCGTCTAAAAATTTAGCGTCGGGGTCAAGATCCGTCACTACAGAGCCTACATCGAAATTGGGGTAAAGTATATTATTATGGCTCACCCCCACGCTACAATCCCCCTTAGATTCACTATTCTATGGTGGTGTATATGAATTGACACGAAACCTGATGTTGCTGTAAGTGTGTGAACCTAGAAAATAATAAGAGATTATTAGCTCATTGAAACACTTCATCCTGTGAAAGAATTTATATTAGGTCAAAAAGAGAATAGATAAGAGTGAGTGTTCGGATGTATTGAGACAATATTACCACCTAAAGGTCTAATGACCACACATGGACCCTTAGGGTCCACTGCCCACAGCACTACCAGTTAAGAATGTAATGACCATACATGGAATCTTCTGCTACATAGCCCACCAAACTACCAGTTATGAATTTAATGACCATACATGGACCCTTCGGTTCCAGAGCCCACCACACTACCAGCTATAAATTCAATGACCAGATATTACAACAAAAGATTTCCCCCTTTACGTTTTAGGTAATATAATATTTTGAAGAGTCTTAAAAACTTACTGAGGAGGAGTTTATTTCTAATTCTACTTATCCCAAGAAATCCATCCAGAGATCCTTGAGCCAAGCTGGTTCATCATTATTGTTGGCCTGGATAAAGAATAAAATATCTACTCATTTGTGGTATTTATGATTTTAAGCTGCGAAAAGGATAATAATCCAAGGCTCCTCAAAGCCTCTAGAACTAACGGGGACCATAGGGGACCCATTATTATGCTGAAAAGGAATATTAATCTAAGGACCCTCAAATCCCCTTTTCAGAAAATTTTCAACGCTAGAATGGAATTATTTTTAGTTATTAGTATGAAAAGAAAGTCATATTTTTTTAGTTATTTCCCTGGTGTCTCCCCTCATAGTGAGGACCCGTGGTATTTCCCCTCGTTATTAATCTTGGGTAACGCCCCTCAAATCTCCTTCTTAGAACGCAGAGTCGTCAACAGCAGTTTCTTAAAATCATGGTGAAAAGGTTCCTATAGTAAACTAAAAGGAATGTGTTACTTTTTAAAGATTGGGGATAGCATTAATAGCTTCCAGAAATTTTTTAGCAAAAAGCTTTTCAAGGAAAGTATTATTTTTAGGATAGGGTAATAGCATTCACCCTTCTCTCTCAAAGGCAGGCTCTCTAATTGTCCTATTATCTCATGCTCTTACCTTGCAATAGATCCTAATATTAAAACGTTACCTCTAAAACATAAAGCTTTACAAAAATATATATGATTTGCACTTACTGTAAGTCTGGCAGCTCCATCTTAGCCGGAGGGTGCAGATGGGCCCTGCAACATCTTCATAAGGAGGCGGGAGGAGCAAAGAAGGATCCAAATCTTCATCATGCATTGGGGCCGCGGAAGGACCGGCAATTTTGCCATGTATAGGGTCCACAGGTCTTGAAGATCCAGCATACATCACGACTGAAGGTCTTGACGTGGGCACGGAGGAGCTGCCAATTTCGACATGTATAGGGATAGCGTTCTCATTGTATTACAGAATCCTCGGCTTCTTTGCCGGAGGAGGGTATTAGTCCAAATTTTCCTCAAAAAGGTATTAAACTTCAGTTTTTCATGCTGTGAAAAACTGTAATGAAAAAACATAACTCGCCCTATCGATGCTAGTAAATCCTAGTTCTCACGGCCCGCGAGGATAAAACTATTTTCAAAGAAAAGTAAAAGAATTCAATCTACCTAAGTATTTTTTATTCCTCAATTAACTTTTTTTGCTTTTATTGTTACTACAGATGTTTTACGCAATGGCGATATTTAAACACTTCCTCCTTCTTTATCATTGTCAGAAACCCTTTCTCTCCAACTTCAAATGTAAACTTTATATGCGAGTATTTAAGCTTAGAAGTAGTTTTCACGCCCCGCGATGATAAAAGTAGCTTTTTCAAAGAAAATTAAAGAAACAGGTTTAAAAATTTGGTATTATTCAGCTGTCCCTTGGGTTTTGGTGACTATTTAAATCGTGGTAGAATAGGTTTAGTACGCTCCTCAACCTTCTCAGGGCAAGTATGTAGACCCCTGTCTCATTTTCTAACTCGAAATAAGCTAAACTTGAAATTTATATGAAATATGTATAAAAGGGGCACTCTAGAGGGAAACTTTTCTCTGTTGCCTAGGGTTACAACTAGCAGGGGGGGAATCAAATAATTCGTTATTACTGTCGAAAAAAGACACTTGTTTGATATTATTTTGTATGATTAATCTATTCCTTTGATTAAATAAACAAAAAACTAGTATTTTTAACTGAAAGTAAGGAGCGACATTAAAACTTAAAACGAACAGAAATTACTCCGTATATGAAATGGGTTGTACCCTCCTCAACGCCTCGCTCTTTACGCTAAAGTTTTTAATTGTTTTAAAAAGTATAATTGTGGTAAAGAGTCCAACTTCAGCGTAAAGAACGAGGGATTGCGGAGGGGACAACCCATTTCATATACGGAGTAACTTCAGTTCGTGTTAAGTTTTAAATTCGCTCCTTACTTTAAGTTAAAAAAAACTAGTTTTTTTTTATTTAATTTCTGAACGTTTTTGAATTAATGCATGTTTGATTTTGGCTCTCCATACATAAATTATTAAAATGAAATTTACATATTAATTCTTTTTTTCGGCTAAATGGCTTTCTCTTAGTTTTGATCAGACGATTTTGAGAAATAAGGGGTGGGGAAGTAGGCCTAGTTGCCCTCCAATTTTTCGGTTACTTAAAAAGGCAACTAGAACTTTTAATTTTTAATGAACGTTTTTATTAGTAAAAAGTATACGTAACTTAAGAATTAACTTACGTAACAAACTTTTATATTCTTGTATTTTGATTATATATATGAGAAGTTTGTCCCCTCGTTAATACCTCGCTCTTCACACTAAATCTTAAGTTTTGTCCCAATTCTTTAAGAATGACCCCTGAATCAGAAAGGCCGTAGAATAAATAGATGCAATTACTAAAAATACTTTAGCATAAAGAGTGAAGTATTTATCTCCTCCAAAATACCTCGCTCTTTATGCTAAAGTATTTTTAGAACCCCTCATATGTGTAATAATCTCTGTTCGTTTTACCTTTTAATGCTACTCCTTACTTTCAATTGAAAAATTTTTTTTATGTTTATATTTTCATTGTTATTTTTTTTAATAGTCATGCTAGAAAATCCTGCTCCCTTTTCATTGAATTTCTCTTCCCCCATGAAATATTCCTCCAAGGAAAGATCCTCCCACATAGCCCCCTCCCCTCAACCCCAAAACACCCCCTGAAAAAGTGGGTACACTTCCCAATAACCATTACTGTATGTAAACATTTGTCAAAGTTTGTAACTTGCAGCCCCTCCCCCAGGGACTCTGGAGGAGTAATTCATCCCCAAGGACATAGTTATTATGGTTGTTGACTATGCGGAACAAAATGGCTATCTCAAAATTTTGATCCGGTGACTCTGGGGAAGAAATGAGCGTAGGAGGGGGCTTAAATGCCCTCCAGTTTTCTTGGTCACTTAAAAAGGGTACCTGAACTTTTCATTTCTGCTAGAATGAGCCCTCTTGCAACACTCTAGGACCACTTGGTCGATACGATGACCCCTGGGAAAAAAACAAAAAACAAAAAAATAAAAACAAATAAACACGCACCTGTGATCTGTCTTCTGGCAAAAAATACGAAATTCCACATTTTTGTATATTGGACCTTGAATTTTTTTCTATAGGGTTTTCTGATACGCTGAACGCGATGATGTGATTTTCGTTTAAATCCTATGACTTTTAGGGGGTGTTTCCCCCTATTTTCCAAAATAAGGCAAATTTTCTCAGGCTCGTTACTTTTTTATGACAAAGACTAAATTTGATGAAACTTATATATTTAAAATCAGCATAAAAATCCGATTCTTTTAATATATCTTTTAATATCGAAGTTCCGTTTTTTAGAGTTTCATTTACTATTGAGCCGGGTCGCTCCTTACTGCAGTTCGTTACCACGAACGGTTTGATAAATATATTTTTGTAAGCGCTAGATTTCCTAGGCGAAAGCAGCTGATATTTGTTTGATAGGTTTCCTAAACTAATTATTTGCGAGCTGTCTGAATGCATTAATTTTAAACCGGGTGTCTCCCCTCCTTTTTAAACGCACTTGTCCAACAGAAAATTGGAGTTTACACTATCAAAAGTTTAATGCTGGTTATGCCTTTCTTACGAATCCGCTTGAAAGTGGTTCAAATGAATTTTAGCGAGTAAATAAGGTTATTCTATTATTGCGACGCAATAGCTGGATGGGAGGGGTGTTTTTTAGATTGAAATTCAATGGAGAGAATTAAAGTAGCTCAAATTTAGTTATACGTACCTGGAAGGAGTGGGGGAAGGAGGGCTATAGAAAATGAGGCTTACCTGTTGGTATCTTTGAGACACATCCTTTTTTTAAATGTTGAGGTTTGTCTTTTTCAGAATATAAAACAAGACTGATTGGAATTCTTTTCTAATAGCCGTTTTTATATCTCCCCCTGGAGACAATTGAAGTACTTGTTTTCCACGTTAGAATCACAGAAGATGTCTTCCAGGAATTAGCAGGGATTCTTTGTCCCATGAAATCAATAGTCTCTCTAACTGCTCTGCTCCTAGAAAGTGGCCAAAATTTGCTTGCACGAAATGGCTGATATATATTGTCATGATAGAAGTAGTATGCCCTTACTTAGAAGGGCCCCCCTGATGGTTTTTGAAAGAAAATCTAGGTTTGATGGGGGTCTCGTGGGTTATCAAATTAAGAATCTTAGAAATCCTATGATAAAAAAGGCCCCTGAAGGTTTTTTACAGGAAATCTTGACTTGGTGGGAGGTTTGAAGGTTTTTTCAAAGTACAATCTTAGAAATCCTGAAGTAAACAAGCCCCTGAAAGGTTTTTAAAGAACAATTTTAGAAATCCTGAAGTAAACAAGCCCGCGTCCTCGTAGTTTTTTTTTTTTTTAAGAGACTATCAGGTAAAAGCCAAGGAAATCCTGAAGTAAACAAGCCCGAGGGTTTAAAAAAAAGAAACTCTTAGGTAAAACACAAACAAATCTTGATTTAGCGGCCCTTCTAAAGGTTTTTAAAGAAGAATCTTAGAAATCCTGAGGTAAATAATTCCGGAAGGTTGTTTTTAAGGAACATTCAAAGAAATCCTGAAGTGAACAAGCCTTGGCCTTAGTATGGTTTTTTTTAAAGCAACTATTAGGTAAAACCCAAGGAAATCCTGAAGTAAAGAAGCCCTAGCCCTCGTAGGTTATTGAAAAAGAAAATATTAGGTAACAACCCAAAAAATTCTTGATTTAGCAGGCTCCCTGAAGGTTATTTAAAGAACATTCAAAGAAGTCCTTGGGTAAAGTAGCCCTGGGGGTAAAGAAGCCCACTGGAGGTTTTTAAGGCAGAATCTTCGAAATCCTAGGATAGAGAAACTCCCTGAAGGTTTCCCTCCACGCTTAGGTTTTTCAAGCATAAGAACCATAAGAAAATCATTCCCTATGACGTAAAATGCTCCGGCTGGCTCCCATTGAATGAAGGGTTAGGGCACCACTTGCACTGCGTGAGGTCCAGTTGTGTGTATTAACGTCTTGAGGGGCTAGTAGCCCTAATAATTTAACCCGTATGGTTGACTTGACAACTGAAGGTAGGATGCTACTAGAAGGCAGTCCCCCTTATCTACAGAGTAATTTATATTTGTGTTAAATTTTAAATTTGCTCTTTACTTTAGTTGAAAAACCTTTTTTATGTGTTTAATTGCGTTTAATAAATTTCTTTAATAAAGTTTTATGGATACAATACTTTTGATATTGTTTAAAAACGATCAATATTTCAATAATCTCTATTTGGATTTTGATGGGTAGCCAAACAGTTCGTGATAACAAACTATAAGTAAGGAATGACCCGGCGGCAGTTCCCGAATTTTGATACCAATAGATGTATCAAAAGAATTGGCTTATTGTGCTGACTCCATATATGTAAGTCTTATTAAGTTTAGTCTTACTCATTAAAAGCTACAAGCCTGAGAAAATGTGTCTGATTTTTGAAAAAAAGAGGAAAGACCCCTTAGAAATCACAGAATTCTAATGAAAATCAAACTATCAGAGTCAGCGCATCAAAGAACCCAACTATAGAGGTTTCAAGCTCGTTTAAGCAAAACTGTGGAATTTGTAATTTTTGCCCGAAAAAAGATCACGGATGCGTATTTATTTGTTTTTTGTTTTCCCAGGGGTGATCGTATCCAACCAGTAGATCTAAAATGTCAGGAGAGGGCTCATTCTAACAGAAATGAGAAGTTCTAGTGCCTTTTTATGTGATCAAAAAGACCGGAGGGCAACTCGACCTCCTCCCAAGGTTGATTTCGAGATAAGTGTTTTTGTTCACAATAGTTGAAAGACCCAATAGCTACGTCTTTGGAGATAAAATGACCCTGGAGAAAGGTTTTAAGCTATGAAATGTCCCCAGTATTTTATTTGTTATCGGGAAGTATGCATACATTTTTCGGATGGAACGGGGAGAACACATGCTCTGCTGGGAGGATTTTGCACGGGGAGAATTTTCTATGGAGAGGGAAGTTTTCAGGGGGTGAATTTTTCAGGGGAAATTAGGTGAATTCGCCAGAATTCCTATACAAAATTTCTTTATATGTGTTGCTTTCTCTGTACCGATTCAATTTTACGCGTGGAGGTGTTACGGGCTATTTTACGTGGTGAATATGCAGTGTGAAGAGTGAGGTGTTGAGGAGGTGGGTAACCTCCCTAATATACAACCTAATATACGGTAGCCTCCAAGAAAAGGGATGGGACGAAAAATTCGCCAATTATAAAACAAATTCAGTATAAATATAACAAAGTGACATGAACAGTGGTCAGACCACTGAATTAGAATGTTTGTATTCTTTTTAACAGTAACCCCAGACGGTTCACCGAAAAGGACAATCTAAAACAATTTTTCATCCTTCATCCATATAACGTACCCTAGCCGCCTCAACCATTCTTCCTCTATAGCCCCAGAAAGCGAGATTGAACCATATTTTTCGTACAGCCTACTATTTGAAATACGGTCAGTCAGCCGGCTACCCAGACTATACCACAGGCAATTTCTCTGGAAAACATCAAGTAAGTCTTCATCCACTTTTTGGAGCGCCCATGCTTCAGAGCCATATTTGACCACTGTCATCACTGTACCTTCCAATATTCTAATCCTGGTTTTTAGACTTATCTTCCTATTCTTCCAAACTTTTTTCTAACCGTGAAAAAAACACCCTAAGCCTTGGTTATTCTACTTTTAATATCTTCACAGCTCCCACCGTATTTACTAATAATACTACCAAGGTAAGTGAAACTTCCAAACTAACCAATCCTTTCTTTAGTCAATGTCACCTTTTAATCTCCTCTTATTCCTAGCCTTAGCGGCTTCTTATCATTAATTTTCAAGCACCCTTTTCTAGCACCGTGAGTTTGCAAAACTTCTAAAATTTCATTCATTTGGCTCACACTTTCATCTAGGATGCTTTAATCATAGTATAATTCTCAGTCCAGGTCAGTTTTCCTCCCCATTTGATTCCGTTGTCCCCCATTGCGTTTTCCATGCTCCTTAAGACAATATCCATTACAATTACCATATAAAGGGGGATAGAACATAACTCAGCTGAAATCCTGATTATCAATCCTGAATTATCAACCTAAGAGTGAAAATTTGGTCGACACATCCTCTACTTGTTCTAAAACCGCATTGTTCTTCTCTTAAAAATTTGTCTACAGCATCTCTCAGTCTAAAAAGTATCATATTGCTAAGTAATTATTGCTAAGTAATTTGCTACCAATGGAGACCAGACTAATGCCTCGATAGTTAAAACACTCACTCTCATCACCTTTCTTATACAGTGGTCTAATTAAGGCTATCAAAAAAATCGTTAAACACTTCCCCTTTTTCCAAAATCATATTCATAATCTTCAGTAATCTATTTCTAACCTCAGAGCCACCATATTTAAGAAGCCCATTTGCCACACTATCAGCACATGGAGCCTTTTTATTTTATAATCCTTTTAGTATTGTCGCTAATTCTTTCTCACAAAAGATCTTCCTTCACATCCAAGGTATCACAGAGTCTTTCATTTTCCTATTTATTTTTTCCTGCAACTATTTTTCGGCTTAATACATTCTCACAATGTTCCGCCCATCTCTCTTTAACTCTTTCCTTATCACTAATAGTGGCCCCGTTCCTACCTTTAACTGGGACAATTCAGGATTGACTACTCCCTCTCAATTTATTAACATGCCTGTTCAGAGTTTTATTCACCAATAAATACAAAATGGAAATACAATACTCTTATTCCCCCTCGAAAGGCTCCATGGCCAGGGACACAAAAGGGGATGACAATATTTACTAATATGCCGTCTAGCTAAATCTCACAGATCCTCAGTAATTTTATTCATGGCCTCCACACCAAACCTCCTTAATACATATTTTAAGCTTTATCCACTTTCTTTATGTTTCTTACGTTTTCATATGATCCATAACTCTGTATGTACAAACCCCTTCTTATCTCTATTAAACATAAAGCTTTTTCACTAATCTTTAGAGCAGCAGTCTTAACTTTCTTCCCTAGGACACCATCAGCACAAATTATTTTTCTAAAATTATTCCAACCATCTTCAACATTGTCAAACTTTAAACTCTCAAATTTAGTATTCAACTCTTCCTGGAAATTTTCTTTCAAATTTTCAAACTGGAGTCTATCAACATCATAACTTTCCAGGAGGTAGTTACCCTTCCGAGATTGCAGCTTTAAATTAACCCTAGACACTACTAGATGATGGTCTTTACTTTTTACGTTAATAACACCACCCTTATATACCCTAGTATTTTGCATTGATCCTTCCAGTCTTCGGTTTACTATAGCTTAATTAATAAAGTTTGCTTTCTTACCGTCACATGAATGCCATGTCAACATATGGGCCACCATATTGGTTACAACTAAATTGTTATACCTACAAAATTGCAAAAGTTAGTTGCCACTGCTGTTTTATTTTCCTAATACCAAATTTACCTAGGCTCAGACCATCTATCCCTATGTCTACCGACCTGGGCATTAAGATATCATAGTAAAAACACCAGTTTTCTCCCCGGGACCCTGTCTATTTATAAAAAAAGACAGAAAGAGAAAGGAAGACTGTTTTTTCTACTTTAGTAATTAAGATAGATAAGTATTTAAACGAGGCCTTAACCCTACTTACCCATCCAACTATAGGTAAAACAGCATAGCCATGCACATTTAATCGCAAAGAACAGTCCATGGACAGGTAGTCGTGTCGTCAGTAAGCATAGGTCGTCGAAAACTGAATGCTTAAGACTATAAATCGAACAGTTGCAGTTACTTTAAATGATAATTCTTTGCGACCAACAACTGAACTATCAAATTAACAACCTGGACCATCAATTGCAGCAACACCAATACGGGCAGCTAAAGCAAATGCCATTGCTAAATTGTCTTAAGTAATCAAAATCCAAAAAACGTTTCAAAAATGAAAATGATAAGCAAAGATATGGGCGGTTAGAAAACATGCAAAAATGGCAATTAGAACGTGTAAAAAATGAAAATCAAAAGCAAAGACGCACACGGTTGCAAAGTCATACGATACCAAACATTTGAGCGAGTCAAAGTTCGGCGGTATGTCTTTCATAATGACAAAAGACAAGCCGAGGCAAAAGAAGTTTTTGTCCCACCACCTGAACAATTAAAAGAAACAAAGGTTCGGCAACATGTATTTCATAATGCCAAAAGGCAAGCCAAGGCAAAAGTTGAAGGTCTAATAGACAAAAACGCAATTTCACAAAAGCACTACTTATAATTTAAGGTTCATTTGGACGTCACTACATCCAGAAATGGCTCAAACTGTCAGCGTTTAGAATACAAGTGACAGTGAGAATTCATTTATAGAAGCCTGCCTTGTGCCCACCGTTTACAAATTTCGATAAGCATTGGTCTCATTTTTTCTTAAAACAATAGGCACTTGTTAATTATACGGAACACACCCAAGAAGTAAAGTTAAACTAATCTTAATGAAATATGCCAATTAATGATTAGAATATAATACTTTAGTTAATATAGTAATATATTGTGGGTTATATATTTACATGTTAGGAGTGTGTTGGGGTAAAGTGACCTAAACTAATCTTACCCCCACCCACCCAATGTGCAAGTATACTTTCTTTCACCCGTTATTTGTCTTTGTGGTATGAAACTGGTTTTCACAGATCGTGCATTATCTTTATTATTACTAGTAAATTATCCTTAGCATACTTTCATCCCCAGACCTATCCTCAGGTTTCCAGAAAAAAACATAAAAACTACCTTAGAAGTGACAGAAATTTGACGAAATTGTGGCAAGACCCAAGGTTAACAGTAACATCAAAACTCTTCACCTACGGCTATGATAAAACACGGTAATTATTACCAGAAAATCAGTTTATTAGATAAATAATATAATAATTATTAATATATGTTATCTTAGTTACAGCTAGTATACAGGCTGGTATTGTGGTGCTTGCTGGTAAGGTTCTGGCTGGTATGGTGGTGGCTGCTGTGGATATGCAGATGGTTGTTGCTGATGTGGCTGTGGATATGGCATCGACTGATATGGCGGTGGTTGCTGATATGGCTGTGGGTATGGTTGTGGCTGTTCATACGGCATTGGCTGATAGAGTTCTGGTTGTTCGTAAGGCATTGGTGGGTACGATTGAGGCTGTGGGTATGGCATTGGCATATATTGTGGAGGTGGTGATGGATACTGGGGAGGTGGTGATGGATACTGGGGAGGTGGTGATTGATACTGGGGAGGTGGGGATGGGTACTGGGGAGGTGGGGATGGATACTGGGGAGGTGGGGATGGATACTGGGGAGGTGGGGATGGATACTGGGGAGGTGGGGATGGATACTGGGGAGGTGGGGATGGATATTGTGAGGGAGTTGGATATGAAGGTGCCAATGGAGGTAGTTGCGGCAAGTCTGCCTTTGCTTCTACTGAGGCTTCAACAGATGCTTGCGCTGGTGGTGTTGGAACCATGTAAATTACTGGTGTAGCAGCTGATGCCCCTGCACTTGATGCAGAGGAACCATGTTTTTTCTTTATGACCATCATTTTCAGGAAACGTTTTTCCCGACTGTGGATCTGTTCATCCTCTCCTTGTTCTAGCTCATCCTCTTCTCTATCTGCCGCAGATACGCCTATCACCAAAGTCAACAGTAGCTACAAAAGAAAATATGAATCAAGGACTCGTACAAAACCTCAAAGTGTTCATCAATTCATCAGGAGTTCATCAATTATGCACCAATCCTTATTTTTTGTTTGTTAGTAGTTTCTTTTAGTTACGTTGGATCTGTTGATGTTTTTTTTTCTTGTATTTGTTATGACAAATTTCTTTGGAAAAAAAAAATACTAAGAAAAAATCAGTGTTTTTTGTGTATACTTGGGTGTTTGAATAAGGTCAGTGTTATTACGTATATTTTACGCTTTTTTGACATCTGTTTTACTAACAATTTCCTGCTAGCATATCTCGTGGCTCACACTTTTTGCTGACATATTTGTTGGTTACATTTTGAAAAAAAAAAACGTATTAACTTTGTGAGAAGTCTTAAAATGGGAGTTTTAAATCAACAGACAATATTTGAAACCTTTAATCTATCTTAAAGTGTAGGGTGAAACCGTGAAATATAAAAATTCGTCCTGAATCATTTCTTAAACTAAAAGGCCTGATTCTATTTTTATCTTTTGATCTTTTTTAATCCTGGGTTTCCAATTAAGTTAATTTCGTGAAACAAAGTTATTATTAAAGGTTTTACTAACAACTACAAGCAACAATTTTCTGTATTTTCTGTATCAACAATTTTCAGGTATTGGATTGTTAATAAAATTGTTTCTGAAGTTCCTTTACTCTGACAGCAAAAGCCCAGCGTTCAGCAGTTTTCTTATATATATATATAGGGAGGGGTTGCAAGCTACAAACTTTGACCTGTGTTTACATATAGTAATGGTTAATGGGAAGTGTACGGATGTTTTCAGGGGGATGTTTTGGTTTGGGAGGGAGAGTTGAGGTGGGGGGGTACGTGGGATAATCTTTCCATGGAAAAACTTCTCAATTGGGAAGAGACTTTCAATGAAGGGGGCGCAGGAATTTTTAGCATTATTTAAAAAAAACAATGAAAATATAAATATGAAAGGTTTTTTCTACTGAAATTAAGGATCAGCATTAAAGCTTAAAACGAACAGAAACTATTACACATATAATTTCTGTTCACTTCCTCCTAATACCTCGATCTTTACGCTAAAGTATTTTTAGTAATTTCAACTATTTATTCTACGGCCTTTGTGATTCAAGGGTCATTCTTAAGGAATTGTGACGGAATTTAAGCTTTAATGTAAAGAGCGAGGTATCGACGAGGAGTGAACTCCCTCATATACGCAATAAAAACATACGAATATAGGAGTTCGTTACGTAACTTAATTCGTAAATTACGTCTATTTTTTACTAATGAAAATGATCGTAAAAAAATTAAAAGTTCTAGTTGCCTTTTTAAGTAATCAAAAAATTGGAGGGCAACTAGGCTTCCTCCCTCTCTTTTTTTTTCTCAAAATCTTCCGATTAAAACTATGAGAAAGCCATTCAGCCAAAATAAATTAATATGCAAATTTCGTTTTAATTATTTATGTGCGGATAGCCAAGATCAAAACATGCATTAATTAAAAAACGTCCTGAAATTAAATAGAAAAACAAATTTTTTTAACTGAAAGTAAGGAGCGACATTAAAAAACTTAAAACGAACAGAAATTACTCCGTATATAAAAGGGGCTTTTCCTCCTCAACGCCCCGCTCTTTACACTAAAGTTTTTTACTGTTTTAAGAAGTAGAGTTAAGAGAAAGAGTCAAACTTTCATATACGGAGTAATTTCTGTTCGTTTTAAGTTTTAATGTCGCTCCTTACTTTCATTTAAAAAAAAAACTTGTTTTTTTTACTGATTTTGTACAGAATTCAAGTTATTCGTACAGACACATTACAGTTTTTCGTACAGTTTTATATTTATAATGATTCATTTAAAAAGAAAGGTTTTTCTGAGGATAATACAGAGTGAACTTAAACACACAAAAATTACTATTTCAGTTTAAGCAACATATTAATGAAAAATAATTTGAAATAAACTGGCTTTTAATGCTTATCCATGTTTACAGAATTCCGAACAACGAGCTTTTTACTGAGAATACAAAACCAGTTTGTTTGAAATCATTCTTTTTTTTCAAAAATTTTGCATAAACAGAGAAACTGTAATTTTGGAGGGTTTTAAGTTTACTTTCTTTACTCTCGTTACTTTCATCAGAAAACTTTTTTTGCAGGTAAAATTAATTTTTAATCGTTCTCAGGTTTTAGAAAATGCACAATAAGGCTTAAAAAGATTGTTGTCCAGCTTCGGCGAAAAATTAAAGTCAATTGGAATTTTTGTTAAGATAGGCTGTTAAAAACAGTTTTTACTTTGCATCACCGTCAAACTTTCCTTAAAAAACCTAATTTTGTCACATAAAGAAAGATTATAGGGCATATTATTTCTGGAATCTTTGATTCCAGAAATAATATTTATTCCATCTCTAAAGAAAAAAATCTATTAGTTATGAAATAATATACAGGATGACACATAGATTTTAGAAGCCTGAAGAACTTGACAATCCTGAAGGACTTTTTAGTACTTTCAAAAGAGGTATTTATTGTAATTAAACTTGTCTTTTTTAAACCGCTTTTAAATACTGCTGGGAAAACTGGCACCCCCTTCATTGAAAAATCTCTTCCCCCATGAAAAATTCCTCCATAGAAAGATCCTCCCACACACCCTAGTAACGGTGCCTGTGGCAGCTGTCCCAGTGGCCCCCTTCCTTTGAGCAGTTCTGCAATTTACCAAACCACCTGTACCTGAGCGTTTAATATTTATTAATCCTGTTATTTGTCTCTAATTTTTCATCGTAAAACAAATCTTGCTTCGCTTAAAAAAACTGCCAAACTTTTTTATTCGTTTCTGTAGCTTTGTCACGGTTAAGTACAACCTCAAAAGGTTTTACCCTGAACTCTTTCACTATCACAAATAGAAATAGTGTTTCTCTTTTTAACTGGGACAAGTCCAGATTGACTATTCCTTCTCGATCCTTTAACAGGCAAATATAGAATTTTACTGTTATGCCGTCTGGCTTCATCTTCCAAATCATAGGTAATTTAATCCCAAGTCTTCACACCTTCTTAGTTCACATTTTAATGATTTCTCTACTTTCCTTTCATTGCTCTTATTCTCAAATCATTTGTCGCTCAAATACTTCTTTAGACCCTCCCCCCGTCTTTTCTACCAAGCTTAAAGTATTTTTCATAATATTCCTAGCAACGTTTTTAACTTTCCCCCCTAACACTTAATATGCTACTTTGCAATCCATTCCTAAATTAATTCATCCTTTTAGTGTCAAATTTTAGACTCTTTAGTTTAATAATCAACTGACACTGGAAAGTTACTCTCAAATTTTTATGCTGCAGTTTACCGAAGTCATAACTCCTGGAAGGTAGTTACCCTTTCTCGATGTCAGCCTTAGATTAACCCCAAACACTAGTATATGGTAATTTTTACTTATAATTATGTAAACTGCATTCCAAATTTACCTAGGCTAGGATACCTTCTACCCCTATTTCTACCAGCTCGAGCGTTGAAACACCATAGTAAAAATGCCATATTTCTATATGGGATCCTTTCTGTTTGTTCCCGTAGCTATAAGTAAAATTCATGAGTCACTGCAGTGTCTACCAGTCGAGCCGGTAAAACTAAATCAGTGGGTTTAACCAACTGTTTCAGTCATTGAGCCTTGGTTCAGTTTTACTGAAACCTTGTACATTTTAGCCGAAAATTGAGGAACAAGCATTGTATTATTAATACCTTTTCAACCTAAACAAGACTTAACATCCATATTCATCACGAGCTCTAGTCCCTGTCTACGCACCCAATCCTTCCTGCCTGAATTGTTTTTGAACTGAATTGTTTTTGCTATTCCCAATCAATCAGTTAATAGTGCTAAAAAAATAAAATACTAAGACACTCTAGAACTTTCTAAGTTCTATCAACTCCCTATGCGGCTTTTGTTTCCTTTTCAAATAAAGATCTAAATAAAAGCACATTGATGCGGTCAAGGGCTATAATTGAACCCTTAACACAAAAATTGAAATGAAACTGCGTCTTTCTGACTCTTTCTAAGATGTTACGGTTGTCTACTAGCTCCAGCGGTGCCAACATGGGAGGGGTAAGCCTACGCCCCCTAAATTTATAAAAATACTTTTTTCGAGCATTTTCGTTGATAAATATCCTTCTTGGGTTGTCATTGAAAAAACAAATAGAACAAAAAAACAAATTCGCTCCAACCCAAATTCTTGGCAAGACGTCACTAGGCAAGATTAGAACGAATCTATCCACTAGAATCAGCCTTATTCTGTTGCTGTACTTTTTATTCCATTCCAACATGACTTTCAGGGGATTCAGGGTCCGCTTTTAGATTCACTGAATTTTTTTCAAATAGTATTTTACTGTTAAAATGAACTAAATAATTGATACAATTCCTGAGTTAATTATAAACAACAATTTTTTGTTACTAGGCACTTTTTCTTACACGTGTTTCCAAAGTTTTGATTACTATGGGCCATCGTCAGCTACAAAAGTGTAAAGGATCCATCATTATTTCTTAAGAACTAACACTTGAAAAAATGGTATGGTTCACAGATAAAAAGGGAAATCTTTGGGCTTTGTAAAAAAAAAGTAATAATACAAAAATAATAATAATAAAAAGAGAAAAAACTCACCAAGTACTTCGAGTTCATTGCGCTACAATGTTCGAGTAAAAACTATGGTAGGAAAAGCAGAATTGCAGCTTTTTATTCTGAGCTAATACCCGAATAAAAAATAACCTGGATTCAATTTTTCAAGGCACTTCCTTTACATAATTAATTTTATGAACTAATTTTATAAAAGAATCAGATAAAGAAATAATGTTATCGGGAACGATTAATAACTTCCGCATGATTAATAACTTCGGCGAACTGACGAATACGCGGAAGATGCTTAAGAATATTTTTTTTAAACGTTTGTTATGTCCCTTTAATCTATTGATTAAAAAAGTTCGTCAAAAAGATGTTGTTCAAAGAAAAGTGAAGAGCTACATTAAAGCAAACACGAGTGGAAATAAAGATGCAATCATAAAATAAACATAAATCACAATCAATTAATAAATGGAAACTAAAACCAACAGAAATTACATTAAATAATCAAGTCAATCCTAATATGAACAGAAATTACTTTAACTAAAGTAAGACTAACACACCTAAGCACTCTGTAGGTCAAAGTTCCAGTTGCGCTTCACTAAAATGATTTTGTTTTGAGCAGTATAGTCTTAACTTGTCGAAAAATCACCAGCAACAACAGCCAAAAAATAACTTGACAATAATTTCCCTTACTGAAACGAACTAATGAAAGTAGACTGACTAATGAAAACCCTGTGATAGCCAATCCTAGAAGTCTCAGCAGTTTATGATTTATCAAGGTTATAAAATAGATTTTATCAAAAATATATTTTGTTTTCAGTAAAGCACAGATAAGGCTTTGACCTTTAAAAGGCTAAGGGGATGTTAGTCCAATTTTCGTTTGTGGAAATCTTTGTTTGTTTTTGGCTTGGCGTAATTATTCATGTTTTTTCTGGTTTTATTTTGGGGAAGGGGGTCTACTCTGTTCGCAGGTTCTGTTAATTCAAATCTAATTGTTGTTTTATTTTAGTTTTCCTTATCTTTGGTTTTAATTTAATCTTTACTTTTGTTTGAAAAATTATTTTTTTCCAAAATTGTTTTATTTACTTTTTTTGTTAATAATATCAAAGTTTTTATTGGATAAGGAAAGAATTATAAATTTTTTGTCGGTTTCTCTGCTTAGGCCTCGAGGTCTTGATTTTCAATTTATACTTAGAACGCAATTTTTCAGCAAAATTTGATAATAGTTAACTATAGAATTTTGGGAGGATGGTGAACTGGAATATTATTCAAAGTTTTAATTTTTCATTCTACAGGGCCGAAGCTGTTCTTGATTCTCGTCATGTTACAAACTTGAATATAGACTAATATTGGTTGACCCTATTATTATAAGAATACATATTTAAAAAAAAAATTTGGCCGTCAAAAATCCATATAAACTGATTAAGAATCACCTTAACAACATTGTTTCTCAAAATATTATCGTCCTTCTAAGGACCCTTTTGATCCCCCAAAGTATAAATTTAAAATTTACCTGACAACCCGTTCTAATATTCCCTTGATATTTGAAATGTATCCCTCGAGCCGTTAATTTATTCCGTTATATGTAAGTGAGATATGTAAGTTGAGTATCCACCTCAAAATTCCCTGAAAGTTTCAACTTAATACCATTAGTTGGTTTGAGACATTCCAGATACGCAGTTTTGACAACCTGGATGCACAGAGTATCGTTTGAAATTATCAAAATTTCCCTCAACTTTCCCTGAAAGTTTCAACTTAATACACAATGTTGTTCCTGACAGATTGCAGATTTGTCATTTCGACAACCTAGACGCACTTAGAGCCCTTTGATTTAGATCAAAATACCCCGCAATATTCCCTAAAAGTTTCAGCGTATTACCTTTAGGCCTTCCTGGTGTATTGTGGATACTCACTTTTGACAAAGTGGGTACACGATGCGTCTTCTGATTGTTTTGAAAGTCCTTGAAACTGTCAACTCCACACCATCATAATGTCTTAATTTTTCTTAACCCCCCCCCCTCTTAAAATTCCCTCAGACTTTAAACTTAATACCCTCAGCTGTTCCCTAGTTGGTGTGGATATGCCCCTTTGACAACTTGGATAGGAATATAGTCGTTCAATTTATTTAAACATCGCCCTGAACACTCTCAGAAAATCCCAACTTGATACCCCTAGCCGTTTCCTAGATATCGCAGATACGCCCTTTGATCAACTGGCTCCTCATATTGTCTTTTGATTTAGTTTAGCATGTCCCAAAAATTTAAACTTAATACCCTTTGTTACTTAATACGCGCTTATGGCAACCTGGATACGGACAGTGTCTTTAATTTAGTTTAGTGTACCCTAATAGTTTTAAGTTGATACCCATAGCTGTTCATCGGATATTTTAGATATATCTTTTTGGTGACCTGGATGAACATAGTATCACATTGTTTAGTTCAATACCCTTCTTAAAATTCCTTGAAAGATTTAACTTAATGCTCATAGACGTTCCTCGGATATTGCAGACACGGCCTTTTGTAAACCTGGATGCACAGTATTCTTTTGATATAATTCAATTTCCCCTTAAACATACCATTAAAGTTTCAACTTGATACAATTTGCGCCTCCTGAATTATCCCAGGTACGCCCTTTTGACAACCTGGATGCTCTTAGTGTCTTGAGATCCATCATCCCTCTCTACATGCCCTAAAAGTTTCAACTTTGAACCCTTGGCCGGTTCTGAGATATTGCATTTTGATTATGTTCATGCTCTTCAACACTCTTTCAACTTGTCACCCTTTGCTGTTTCTAAGATATTCAAGACATGTCTTTTTGACAACCTGAATGCACACAGTGTCTTTCTTTAAATTCAACATTCCTCTTAACATACCACGAAACTCTCAGCTTTATGCCTTTTGCTCTTACTGAAATATTGCAGATCCATCTTTTTGACAACACAGATGTAAATAGTATCTTCTGATTTAGTTCAATGCCCACATGCCCTAAAAGTTTCAACTTAATGCCTAAGACGTTCCTGTAACATTGCAGACTCGTCTTTTTGATTGCCAGGATACAAAAACCGTTATTTGGTATAGGTCAATATGCAATGAAAGTTTCAGCTGAATAGTCTCAACCATTCTTGAGATACTGCTGAAACTCATTCACAGACAACCTGGAAATAGTCCTAGCCCCCTCCCCAGTAATTAGCCCCCTGTGGAAAATATCCCCAGAAATATCCCCAGCAGAAATAACCCCCCTAGAATTACTCCCCCCTCCAAGGAAAATCTCCCCCGTGGAAAATATTACCCCCCGGAAAATCTCCCCGTGTAAAATATTCCCCGTGAATATCCCCCGTGGAAAATCAGGCTTTCCAAATTTGAGAATTTTATTTGAGTTTTGATATTAATTTCCGCAGGGGGAAGGTACTTTTATATCATGCACCACTCAATCAAGTTTACGCTGTGTCAAACTTGAGAACAAACCAGGCTTCTCGTTAGTTTTTTTCAGCTATGCGCGAGACAAGACAAAGACAAGTGACAAAATACATGAGAAATGTATAATTTGGGCTATATATTTGCACATAGGGGGGGGGGGGTAAAGTATTTGGACTGTTTGAAGTTAGAAAACAACTCTTACTTCATAATATGTAGAATAATTATACCTAACACATCTTGCATGCAGATCCGCTATACTCTACCCCCCTCCTAGTCTGCAAATCTATAGCCCAAATTTGTTTCTAAAATAACGAAGAAAATAACAAAAAAAGAAACGGTTTGTTCTCGAGTTTCACGCAGCATACACTTTAGTGAATGGCGCATTATACACAAGTGCCAAAATTCCTCCCAAGCTATGGAAATAAAAAAAAAAAAAAAAACTAAAATAAAATTCTCAAATTGGGAAATTCTTATTTTCCACGGGGAGGGGGGATGTTTTCCTGTGGGAGAATATTTTCCTCGGGGGGTATATTCCGTGAGAGGGGACTATTTTCCGCGAGGGGTTATTTTCAAGGGGGGTGAACGCCGGTAACCCATGGATATACATAGTACCATTAAACTGTTTAGTATTGCCCAGTACATGATCTGAGAGTTTCAACTTTATATGCTCTTGGGTATTCCTGAGATTTTACAGATAAGCCATTCGACAAATCTAGATGAACATTGAGCCTTTTGATTTAACCCTCCCCCCTCAACATTCCGTCGCCGTTTCAACTTGATGCTCTTAGCCACTCTTGAGATATTGAGGATACACCCTTTTGATAACATTGTAATACATGCTGTTTTTCAGATACTTACATGCTTAGTTCAACATCCCCGCAAAATTACCAAAGAATTTAAACCTAATAATTTTTTAGATATTGCCGATGCGCATTTAGTGACAAGCTGGATGCACATAGTGCCTTTAGATTTGTACAACAATACCCCCCTTTAAACTGCTGGAAAATCTCAGCTTTACATCATTATCCTTTTATGAGATATTAAACACAGTGGCCGGTGTTTAACCCCCCCCCCCCCCCCGAGAAAAATGTCTCCTGCAGAAAATGCCACCAGAAAATACCCCTTCGTGTAAAAATACCCACTATAAAATTACAAATAAATAAAATATTATGCATGAAGACCCGCTATGCTTTATCTCCTCCTCCTTCTAATTTACAAATATGTAGCGCAAATTTGTGTTTAAAGTAACGAAGTAACTGACGAAGAAATCGGTTTGTTCTTGAGTTTTACACACCGTAAACTTGAGTGAGTGGCGTATAATAGACAAATACCGGAATTTTCACGGATATAGAGCCGGATTTCTCGGTATTATTTAAAAACGATCAGAAATTAGATTTAAAAAGAAAGATTTTTCAACTGAAAGTAAGGAGCAACTTCAAAACTTAAAACGAAGAGAAATTATTACGTATATGAAAGGAATTGCCCCTTCCACAAGACCTTGCTCTTTACGTTAAAGTTTTGACTTTTTGTCCTAATTCTTTAAGAACGATTTCTGAAACACAATGGAAACACCAAAATCTCCTCCCCGTGAAAATTTCTTCCCAGGGAACATCTCATCCTCAGAAAATTCTTACATGCCCTAAAATTTTGTTATATTTCCTAGTAACAAAGCTATACCTAAACAATGGACAAACTGCATAGCTTTTGCACCCCACCCTCCCCCAAACTCCAATATAAAACTTTTCCCTTAAAAGTCCCGCCAAAAACTTTCCTCCCCAGGAAAAATTCTGTCCATGGGAAATCTTCCCCATAAAATTCCCTTTGAAAGAAGTCCGCAAGTTATGCAGAAATTTGAAAACAATAAGTAATTGCATTCTTACACCCCTTTCCACAGAAGCTGTGGGGCGGGGGAGTGTTATCATCCCCAGAGACATACTTATTGGATATTTCAACTATGCTCAGCCCAATGGCTATTTTATAATCCTGAAAGGACGTCATTGGGGGGAAAAGGCTGTGAGAGGAGCGTTAATGATCTCTAATCGTTTTGATAAGTTGAAAAAAGGGCACTAAAACTATTAATTTCTGATCAAATGAGCCCTCTCCAGACTTTGTAGGATTGGTTTGATACGATTACCCCTGGCAAAAAAACAAACAAATAAACATGCATCAATGATTTTTCTTCTGCCAAAAATACAAAATTCCACGTTTCTGTAGACAGGAGCTTGAAACAACTACAATATTGCTTTCCGATGTGCTGAATCTGATGGTGTGTTCAAACAGTTCGTGGTAACGAACTGTAGTAAGGAATGACCCGGCTCAATAGTAAGTGAAAATCTAAAAAACCGAATTTTTATAACAAAAGCTATACCAGAAGAATCTCATTTTAATACTGAATTTAAATATATAAGTTTCGTTAAGTTTAGAAATACCCATAAAAAGTTACAAGCCTGAGAAAAATTACCTTATTTTAGAAAATAGGGGGAAACACCCCTTAAAAGTCATATAATCTTAACTAAAATCACACTGTCAGATTCAGCACATCAGAGAACCCTATAGCAGAAGTTTCAAGCTCCTATCTACAAAAATGTGGAATTTTGTATTTTTTGCCACAAGAGCGATCACGGATGCGTATTTATTTGTTTTTTTTTTGTTTTGTTTTTCCAGGGGTGATCGTATCGACCCATTGGTCCTAGAATGTCGTATGAGGGCTCATTCTAACAGAAATTAAAAGTTCTAGTGCTCTTTTCAGTGACCGAAAAAATTGGAGGGCACCTAGGCCCCCTCTTACGCTAATTTTTTCCCAAAGTCACCGGATCAAAATTCTGAGATAGCTATTTTATTCAACATAGTCGAAAAACCTAAAAGCAATGTCTTTGGGGACGAAGTACTCCTCCACAGTCCCCGTGGGAGGGGCTGCAAGTTACAAACTTTGACCAGTGTTTACACATAGTAATGGTTATTGGGAAGTGTATGGACGCTTTCAGGGGGATTTTTCTTGGTTGGGGGTGGGGGTTATGTAGGGGGATATTGCCATGGAGGAATTTGTCATGGAGGAAGAAAATTTTGATGAAGGGGGTGTAGGATTTCTTAGCATTTCTTAAAGAACAATGAAAAAATAAATACGAAAAAGTTTATTCAACTGAAAGTAAGGAGGAGGATTAAAACTTAAATTGAACGGAAATTATTACGAGGACGAGAAGTTCACCTCCTCCTAATACCTCGCTCTTTAGGCTAAAGTAACTTTATTCAAGGGTCATTCTTAAGGAATTGGGACACAATTTAAGCTTTAGTGTAAAGAGCGAGGTATCAACGAGGGGCTGAACCCTCCTCATATATGTAATAAACAATACGACTATAGAAGTTCATTACCTAAGTTAATTTGTAAGTTACGTTAATTTTTGCTAATAAAAATGTTCGTAAAAAATTAAAAGTTCTAGTTGCCTTTTTAATTAACCAAAAAATTGGAGGGTAACTAAGCCTACTCCCCCGCTCCATTTTTCTCAAAATCGTCTGATCAAAACAATGAGAAAGCCATTTAGCCATAAAAATAAATTAATATGCAAATTTCGTTTTAATTATTCATGTGCGGAGAGCCAAAATCAAAACATGCCTTAATTTAAAATCGTTCAGAAATTATATAAAAAGACAAGTCGATAACCATTATAACACTAAAAGATTTTGCTTTGTGTACTAATTCCAAATATATAAAGTTTATTAGGTTTCATGCTACCCACCAAAAGCAACGAGTCTGAGGAAATTTGCCTGATTTAAAAAAGGAGTGAAATACTAAGAATAAAGTAAGTTCATCTTAATAGCAATTAAATAAAAAAACAAGTTTTTTTTAACTGAAAGTAAGGAGCAATATTAAAACTTAAAACGAACAGAAATTACTCCATATATGAAAGGGGCTGTTCCCTCCTCAACGCCCCTCTCTTTACGCTTATTTTTTTTTTACTTTTTTAAAAAGTAGAGTTGAGAGAAAGAGTTAAACTTTAGCGTAAAGAGTGGGGCGTTGAGGAGGGAACAGTCCCTTTCATATACGGAGTAATTTCTGTTCGTTTTAAGTTTTAATATTGCTCCTTACTTTCAATTAACAAAACTTGTTTTTTTATTTAATTGCTATTAAGATGAACTTACTTTATTCTTAGTATTTCACTCCATTTTTAAATCAGGCAAATTTCCTCAGACTCGTTGCTTTTGGTGGGTAGCATGAAACCTAATAAACTTTATATATTTGGAATTAGTACACAAAGCAAAATCTTTTAGTGTTATAATGGTTATCGATATTAATTTTTTAGAGCTTTGGTTACTATTGAGCCGATTTGCCCCTTGCTTACAGTTCGTTACCACGAATTATGAATTTTCTTCCAAAAAAGTTTGGAAGAAACTGGCTAGCCATGCCAGGGTACTGGAAATGGTCGTAAATTTAGCCTAAAAGCTAGTGAGGGTCGAAGTTCTTGTAAATCTGTTGAAATTAACATGATATAAAAACATTTGATACAAAAATAGTAAGTTATAAAAACTGCCCCGCCGTAAAAAAAAAAATAATAAAAAGCAGTTCACCATCTATAAAAAAATATAACATTTAATATATTTTACATAATTTTTTGCCCTTGCACTTCTGACCACTATAGCGAGTGAGTTGAGCTTTTTATTGTCAAAAAAGGATTGGTCTTAAACCATATTTCGGGGTCCTGCACTCTTTGTG